>NC_077229.1:505561854-505775990 GCF_027887165.1 Monodelphis domestica | reverse complement strand
TCAGATTGAGGAAGGAGAGTATTTGGGGTATTGGAAGGGAGTCAGTGAGAAGCATAAAGATGAGAGATGGTGTACTGCCCGTGAGGAAGAGCCAGAGTATATGGATTATATGCAGGAGGAAAACATGTATGAAGACTGGAAAGGCATGAAAGGGCTGACTTATGAAGGGCTTTAAATGACAAACAAAGATTCTATATTTGAACTTAGAGGTCTTGGGAACCATTGGTTTTTATTGAGTAGGTGGCACCATCAAATCTGTGCTTATGACAACCCCTTTGGCAGAATGGAGGATGTATTGGAAAGAAGAAACTTGAGGCTGGAAGAGCAATTAGAAGGTTACTGCTGTAGTCCAGGCAAGGGGTGATGAGGACTTGGGCTAGAGTAGTAGCTGTGTGAGTGGAGAGAATAGGCTTACCAAAAAAATCTGTAAAGGTAACAATGCCAACAGAACTCAAAAATTGGGGCAGCTAGGTAATGCAGAGTGGATACAATGCTGAGTTCCAAACTTCTCCCAGACACTTAACTAACTGGGAGACCTTGGGCAAGTCACTCAATCCTTTTTGCCTCAGTTTCTTCGTCTATAAGATGAGCTGGAGAGTTATCTATAGCAAAATTGTATTTCTAAGAGGTATGTACCAGTAGAAAAGTTCAATGTCTATTAGAAAGAGAAGGAAAAAAGACCCCTGTGTGCTATGAATTTGATGGGATGCTGAAAGGACTTAGGAGTAGTAGGATACCCTAAGAAAATCTCATTATCATTATTATAACTAGTGATGATGATGACATTCTTGGCTGATGCGTATTAAGCTACAGTGTAGATGGATCACCGGGAAATCATCTTTGATGACGATGGTAAGAACACCTTGAATTTCTACAGTACTACAGGGTTTATAAAGTACATTCCTCATAAGAACTTTATAAGGTGGGTAATAAAATCACAATTTCTTCCAATTTTATAGATTCAACACAATCCAGCTTTAAAAAAGCATTGATTAAGTACCCACTGTGTTCCAGGCATCGAACTAGGTGTCAGGGATACACAGACAAAAATGAAAATAGTCCCTGTGCTTGAGGACTTTACATTCTCCTGGCGGGATGTGAAATGCAGAGAGATCAGTAATAAAACGTGTCTAACATAAATACCAAGTGAGTTGAGGTGGGGAATGCTAGCTAGTATTGATTTATTGTTGGGCCATAATTTTACCTTACATGTAAATGTCCCCAGAACTAAAAAGCCCTCTTACAATTATCGGAACAGAATCAGAATGTCTCTCTCTCCCACATCACTAGACTTACGTCTCTCTCTTTTCCATCTAAGCAAGTTCCATAGCCCTCCTAGACTCTAGAGGCTGAAGAGAAATGGGGGTGTAAGTGTTGTGGCCTCATAGGACAATTCTACTCTGGTGCTGAGCTAAGGACTTCTGGGTGTAGTCTTTAAAAACCAGCTTTCTCTCTGCTTGGGAATGAAAAGCCTCCCAAGGGGATGCTGGCTCCATTAGCACGGTAGTTCAGAGGACATTCAAGTCTAACAAGGGCTGCGTGGAGCCCAGTTTCAACTTTGGTTCTCTATGTCTCCTAGTTGTTGGCTACCTTGCCAATCCCTTCTCTGCCAGGCTTGGAAGCTGGAAGAGAATAGTGTTCATTCAAATACTAGCCAGTCTAACCAGCCTGGGCTACGTGAGATCCTCTGACCTTTGAATGGGTTCTGTAATAGCCTGCCTGGCTCCCTAAACCCCTCTTCTTCTTTCTCATGTCCTGACCCTTACCCATAGGCAGTACTGCCCTCTCCTTCTTTAAGGGATTTGGAGCTTTAGCCTCTCCCCTCCTTTGGAGGACAACCATAGTAGCTTCTCAGAGCCCACGGGATCCTTAGCTGTAGCCTCTCAGAGCCCTCTGGGCATGAGGAAAGGGTATCACCATAGATTTTAGAGTTGGCTGTATCCTTGGCTTTAGCCTGGACCCTGGTGCTCTGGCTGGGTCACCATCTTTTGGCTGAGAGATTAGGATCTTAGATGTCCTGTCTCTCCTAAGGTTTTTACCTTGGCCTTCCCTCCAAGGGTCCTCACTGGCTTTCATCACCTTTTCTGGCTCTGGGGAAGCCCGAGTAGACTCAATCGAGGGGCTCTTTCTGTGCTTGGCTATTCCCTGATGAGATTTGGGAGCAGAAGAAGCATGTGGGAGGTGCAGCATGTACCCTTTATGCCACCCACCCACTGGGACACACCCCTGTGCCTTTCCTGATGCCCTTTTGGACCTCAGAGTCCTGCCTATCTGCTCACACCAATCCTGGCTAGACACTGCAGCCCTGAGCCTTGCCCATCTGTAGTAGAAAGCCTGAGACCAAGCAACAGCTTCTCCTACAACCTCTCACCTTGCTGAGACTGGGTGGGCAGTCAAAGTCCCTTCTACCCTGCCTGGAAACTACAAAAAGTTCTCAGTGCCCTGATTGGACAAGAAACAAATAGGTCAGGACGTGTTCACTATTATTCTAAACCTCCATCTCTAAGTCAGTATCCCTTACATGGTCCACGAATTTTGTGACATTATAAAAAATCAATTTGTTTGTATTGACAGGGATTCCTTCTGTCAAAAAAAAAGCTTGAGGTGTACACATTCTTTTTTTAAACCTTTGCTTCCTGTCTTATCGACGACTCTAAGACAGAAGGGCAAAGGCTTGGTGCAGGGTTAAGTGACCTGCTCAGCGTCACACACCTAGGAAGCAACAGAGGACAATTTTGAATTCAGATGCTCCCAACTCCAGACCTGGAGCTCTATTCACTAGCTGTTTCTAGGTCTGCACATCCTAAATTATAGACAGCCTTATCTATAGGTTCTGTCATACTCTAGAATCATTCTGTCTTTAAGCCAATTTTGTAAACTGAGGAATGGGACAGATCTTTGCAATGGTGATGGAGGCGTGAAACTATAGACAAAATTATGGCATATTTTTCAGCATCCCCCCGTATAATTGTGTCCTTTTTCTCCCAACGAAAACAAAATTCAAATGAAAGTCAAAAAAAGCAAAATTAAAATGGGAACTGCTTCCACCAACAATGACTGTTGTGCAGGAGTTACTTAATATGGTATGCACAAAGGAGGGCAAATCTGAGTCAGTTTATTTTGAATTTCCACATGGCTGTGAACTGTCACCGTGGGCATGGTTAATGATTCAGGCACATCTTCTTGTCGTGTCTGCTTTCTTCTTTGAGTAAGCCAATATCTGCATATGTTCTTCTGTTTATTTCTATTTAGTGCTTAAGGTTCGGGTATTATGGGAATCATCATAAAATTCCTAATTTTATTTGAACATAATGGTGGTAAAATGGATAAAGAACTGACTTTGGAGTCTGGAAGACAAGTCCAAGTCATAGCGCTTATCCATACTGCCTGTGTAATGCAGAGGAATATGGCCAACTTCTCAATGTTCCAGGCAACGTCCTCAGACTAGAAGCTTGGGCCAAAGAATGGCCCGCATTACTGGCGTTCCTGTTGAGAACTCCTGACACTCCTACACTGAACCAAGCACAAGCCTGGTGAAATAAAATAATAAGAGGAATTAGGAAAATTATTCGGGGAGATAGTTTTAAAAAAAGTTGTGGGGAAGGGAAGGTTGTGACCTGGGGTGGGACAAGAAAGGGGACTGCTAGGTGGTATAGCCAGGTGAAGCAGTAGAGTGCAGGCTCTGGGGTCAGGAAGATTCATCTTCCTAAGTTCAAATCTGGCCTCAGACATTTCTTAGCTGTATGACTCTGGGCAAAATACTGAACCCTATTTGCCTCAATTTCCTAATCTTTCAAATGCACAGAAGGAGGAAATGGCAAACCACTCCAGTAGCTTTGCCAAAAAAAACCCAAAATGGAGCCACAAAGACACTACTGAAATTACTAAGCACTACAACAATAAAAGAGGACATTGCTACATAAAGTCTAGAAACTGTAATATTAAACAGACCCAAGTATTAGAAGTTCTAGATCAGGAGTTCAAGAACTCAGCATCAAGTCAAGCACTACCTTCATTAGATATCTGAGGATTCAGTCAAAAGTTGAGATTACATTGGGAACTGGACTCAGGTAGGTTGAGTGGCTTTGCCAAAGTCATTCATACATAGAAGAACTGGGATTCGAACCCAGGTTTTCCAGCTTCAAATTCCACTACACCATATTGCCTCAGTGCTTGACTTTACAGCTTTATGGTCTATTTTCCTAGAACCTTGTTTCTGGCTTGAATTTTAGGCTTCAGTGGCTATGTGTCTTCTAATTGTTCAGTGTCTCTATCCCTCTCCACTTTCCCAATGTTTGGGCATATTTTCTAATATTCTACAAAGCTCTATGATCTAGGTTTCTGCTTCATGCTCTCTGCTGTTAAATATCTAATATTAGACTTCTTTCTCCATTGTGGACTTTTTGCCTGCTTAGACCTATATTTGCCATGTATATTTTCAACAATTTTTCCCTTCCATTTAGATAGATCACTTGAATTTTAGTTTCTGTTTAGACCTTGATTATCATATTATTGCCTTGTCTCAAGTCTATCTTTTTTGGGGGATCATTGTTAAAATCTTATTATCATATGGCAGGAGATGAAGGGCTAGTGGTTAATGATTAGGGCTGTGATGGTCTGGAAGGTCTTCAGAGGGGAACTTCCCTACTGAGTGTTTTACACTGAAGGGATGAAGTTGGGAACAGAGGGGGCGTAAGGAACAGAGTCTGACAAGGCAAGGGAGAATCTGAAGAGAGATTCAGGAATGACTGCCAAGAAGATTCAGAATTGTGAAAGAATATAGTAGTAGGAATAAAGGATTAAGATCCTGGAGGTAGTGAAGGGATCCAGAAATTAGGAAATTGAAAGTCAAGAGAGAAATGCCAAATAAAGGAGAGTCGAAAGAAAGAAAGAAAGAAAGAAAGAAAGAAAGAAAGAAAGAAGAAGGAAGGAAGGAAGGAAGGAAGGAAGAAGGAAGGAAGGAAGGAAGGAAGGAAGAAGAAAAAAGGAAGGAAGGAAGAAAGGAAGAGAAAGAAGGAAGAAAGAAAGAAAGAAAAAGAAAGAAAGAAAGAAAGAAAGAAAGAAAGAAAGAAAGAAAGAAAGAAAGAAAGAAAGAAAGAAAAGAAAGAAAGGAAGGAAGGAAAGGAAGGAAGGAAGGAAGGAAGAAAAAAGGAAGGAAGGAAGAAAGGAAGAGAAAGAAGGAAGAAAGAAGAAGAAAGAAAAGAAAGAAGAAAGAAAGAAAGAAAGAAAGAAAGAAAGAAAGAAAGAAAGAAAGAAAGAAAGAAAGAAAGAAAGAAAGAAAGAAAGAAAGAAAGAAAGAAAGGAAGGAAGGAAGGAAGGAAGGAAGGAAGGAAGGAAGGAAGGAAGGGAGAAAGGAAGAGAAAGAAAGGAAGGAAGGAAAGAAGGAAGAAAGAAAGAAAGAAAGAAAGAAAAAGAAAGGAAAGAAAGAAAGAAAGAAAGAAAGAAAGAAAGAAAGAAAGAAAGAAAGAAAGAAAGAAAGAAAGAAAGAAAGAAAGAAAGGAAGGAAGGAAGGAAGGAAGGAAGGAAGGAAGGAAGGGAGGAAGAAAAAGAAAGAAAGGAAGGAAGGAAGGAAGATAGAAAGAAGGAAAAAGAAGGAAGGAAAGCATATTACCAGGTATGTGTGTATATGTATACATTTGTTAGTATGTGCATTCATATGTCTCTATGTACATGTGAGTAGATCTATGCACATATACAAACATGTATTCAGATCTACTTGCTTTATCGTACAAACAAGTTTATAGATTTGAATCTGGAAAACATTTTAGAGATTGTCTAGTCCTTTCACTACCCCTCATTTTACAGATGAGAAAATTGAGGCCCGGCTACGAGAAGTGGCCCATCTAAGGCACACGATGAGTAGCAGAGATGGAATTTAAATTCAGAGCTTCTGATTACAAATCCAATCTGTGTGTTGGGATCCTGCTGCTCTTGCTGGGAAAAACTTGCTGTATCTTGCAAAGCTTTTCTGGCCAATTTCTGCTGCTCCTTTTAAAAATGAAATTGCTTTCCAGATGCTTCTTTCAGTGGCTTTTTTCCTCCCCTTGATGCTACTGCCTGAATGTCCTATTCAGAGGCCCCTAATGGGGGAAGAGTATCATTTCATGTTCCCTCGTTTAGTGTCTTCTTTTTCTTTAACTCTAAAGCCTGACCTGGCACCGTGACAGATTATCCTGAGTCAAAAGCAAAGGCGGGGGTTTGGATGGCAAAACTGGTCCACACAGAGCTCTCCTTGTTTCACAATTGCAAGGTAAGTTCCATAGTATTACCCACTGCTGAATGAATGACCATGAGATTGTAAATCATTGGTCATTGCCCTGGACGCCTCTCACACACTGTAATCATAGTAATAATGTCTCCCCGAAATGGTCCAGCCCCAGCAGCTGCCATGAGTCTGGAAATAAAAGTACCAAATGATTGTGCTGTGTATAGTTATGATTATCACAGTGGAAATAAAGAAAGCATGGCCAGATCCTTAGGGATGTGGCAACTAGTAGATTCTACCCCATTGCACAAGATAAATGGCTTTGGTGACCGGTTTCCTGGGATGCTCCCACGCTCGCTCACTGATGGGCTGCATCCCACCAGCATCTTCCCACTGAGGCACGTGCTTCATGCGCCATTGGCTTAGCCAAGTGGAATTTCAGATCTGGTCTGCTTTTCTGAGAGGGTGGGCCATGCACTCACTACCAAACCATAGAAAGGAACCAGTGGGTGATAATTATGGTTTTTGCAGCACCCAATACAGAGCTCAGCAGTCACATTGCAGGCTAGAAAGTTGGCTGATTGATGCCTAAAGTCCTGCTTAAGATTTTACTTAAAGCTATGGGTACTGTGAGTCCTTGTCTCAACTCAGTCCTAGGGTCAATGCCCCATAAGTGAGTCTCTAAACATTAGACTTCGCTGTCCATTGAAGTGAGTGCACTTGGCCATGAAGATAGGGGCTTCTTGTTCCTCAGCAGATAAGCCTCACCTCTCCCACCGCTGGGAGCGAAGGAAAGCCCAAGGAGCATGGCTGTGGCTAGGGTACTGGCTTTGAATTCTAGCTCTGATAATTCCTAGCTAGAGGACTAGCTGAACCACTTCCATCTCTGCAGCTTCTTCTGAATAATGGGACTTATATTATACCCCCACCTCAGAGAGATATTAGAAAAAAACATTTTGTAAGCCTTAAATCCCTGTAGAAATAGGATTTTTATTATTAATATTATTATCACAATGGAGTTGCCCAGTCTTGTGGCTATACCGATGGGTATCCATGGCACAATAAGCTAGCTTCCTAGGGGGGACCACATTTCAGAAGGTGGCTCCAAGTAGGAGACAGAGCTCAGAAATCCAGTCCTGCCATGGGCTCCAGATTACCGAGGCAGGGCTCTGGCTCTGTGCTGAAGGTCTGGATGGATGCCTTGGCTAGGAGGCTCTGGACAAGTCCCTTTTCTGTGCTTCCCTTTCCACAGCTATTTGAAGGGATAATGTACTGCCAAATCCTGTTTGTTCAGATGACCTCAGCCTCCCATAGAACTACAAATCACTCTCTGGCCCACCTTCCCCTAGGAGGAACACTGGTAGCGAAGGGAATGAGACCAGCATTCTTTTCTGTTCCCCTAGGATAAATTGTTCTTTGCCCTAGCCAGCAGCTCTTTGCCAAAAGGCCATTTGCTAGCCTCAACTAGTGGCAGCCAAGAACTCTGGTGTTGGAGAATGCCATAATAGCTGTGCTTGTCATTTGTCTTAGGTTTCCTTTTAGTAAGATGCCATCAGAGACTCTGTTCTGGAATTTGGGAGAAGGTTGGAACTAGGAGGGACTTCACAAAGCATCTAGTCCAATAAACCAACAAAAAATATTTTTTATATATTATATACATATATATGATCTATGTCTATGTCTATATAAATAAAGAATATATTCTGATAATAATATTAATGAACAATAATTCTTGAGAGCATTTCTATTCAATTCTGTAAAGATTAAAATTTTGGGGAAGCTGAGGCAGGTAGAAATTAGTTTCTCTCTGCAAGGAGTATGATTATTTTTATGAGGTTTATTGAAGATTAAATATAAAGAAAACACAAGTAAGAAAAGCATGTGTCTAGGCCCAGAGAGCCTATTTACGACTACTCACATCTTGCCTGCTAGGTGGAGAGCCGGGTATGCCCCCAAGTGGAAGTAAAAAAAGGGCAGAGCCTATTCACAACCAGGTTAAAATACTCCATCTCGCTCTCAGTCCAGGTGAGGTTTCAGTGAGATTAGAGGGCATTCTGGGGAAGTGGAGCAAGGACTTCTGGGGATTGAAGTCCTGGATTCAAGTCCATTTTTACAATTCTGTAAAAATGGAGATTTGAACCCCAGACTTCAATCCCCAGAAGTCCTTGGCAGTTCCCAGAATTCCCTATAATCTCACCAGAGATACCCACCTGGGCTGAGAACAAAATGGGTATTTAAACGGACTGTACCACCTACTTGCTCTCTCTGCTTCTGCTTCTAAGCACAGGCATCTCTCAAGATGTAGAGCAAGAGGCTGTGAATGGGCTTCTCAGCCCTCCTAGACACGTGCTTTCTTATTTTGTATTTTCTTATTTCCTTGATTTCTAACAATCTTTAATAAACCTCTAAAAAATATAATACTTTTAGTAGAAAAACTCATTTAATTTGAACAATTCTCAGCTTTGCAAAGCCTTTTACAGCTATTCAGACTGATTTAGTTTTAAATGGTAATTGGAGAGAACACAGAAGGTCACAGGCCTAGGACGGATGCCTCTCAATCGAAGTCCTTCCTTTTACAGATGGGGAAACTGAGGCCTGAAGCGGTGGAGAGACCTGCCTCACGTAGCTGATACTTGTTGAGGGCGAGCTTTAAATAGGCTTGCCCAAAGTCATAGCACAAATTAGTCAGCCTGAACTGGGCCCAGGCTTTCCCAGCTGCCATCCCAGGGCACTTTTCACTAGACTAAACTGGATTTATTGGGGATTTCACGACATACCAGTGAGTCTAGCATTGTTCTCTGCAGTGCCTGAGGACCTGCCTGTAATTTTTCTCACTTTGTTTACTAGGTAAAAGTCTTTAAAGCAAAATGTCTTTCATCCGCCAAGCGATATGACCTCCAGCCTTGTTTTCATACAACATCCCTGACATGAGCTGCACCGGACTCTGCCCCGAAGGCATTTTGCTGCCTTTGTGTTCTCTTGGATTTGACCCTTACTTTGAAAGGACGGCGGCAGGCAGCGTGTGGGGACCCAGGCCTGGCGTGGCGGCATGTGAAGTATCCGAGGGGAGCGGAGGCCCTGGGGGCACGGGAGACAGAGGCAGGGTCTTTGCATCCTCTCCTCGTGGCTTCAGAGGTACCCGAGGCAGCTTTGTCTGCAAAGGATTCCGTCTGGCTCGGGCCAAGTCTCGGGCACAAAGAGGAGAGTGTGTCTCTATTCCAGCCTGGAGGGGCTCAGAGTCCGCCGCTGGCTGGGGATGGCATCCAGGCCTCCGGATGGCCTGCCAACTCGAGAGCTGTGGATTCCATGACTTTGGAGCCTCTGCTCAGGGGCCCCGGCGCTGGGGAGAAAAGTGGGGCATTCTTCCCAGAAAGGACCCATGCCTTTCTTTTCTCTGGGATCAGCAGGGCTACTGTTGTGAGGGACAATCGAGGCTGTTGTCCCCAGCCTGGCGCTCAGGGGCACGCACTGCCAGATGCAGAACTTGCTCTAGGTTCCCTCCCCTCCCCGATGCACCTGCCTTTCTGGTTCTGTAGGCCAGCCCCAGGCCCTCCTGGGCAAACCTCACACAGCAGCATCTGTGCCTTCCAATCCTCTTTCCTGGCAGCTGTAGGCTGGCCTGGGAGCCTCGGACTCCCTATCAGAAGACAGCAACGTCTTCCCTCCTTTCAGGTCCTCTTTCTGTAGGATGTGAGGCAGACAGCCCCAAGGGGTTAGCGTGGGAGCTGGTGGGGGGTTATGTCGTTAAGTGATCCTGCACTCCATGCTTCTTTCCCCCAAATGGCTTGTTCTCTGAGTGCTGGACTTGGAATCAAGGACCTTGGGGCTTGAACCTTGGCTCTCTCCCTTAGCTTCCTCTCCTCTCTAAAAGCAGCTGGGTGAAGAAGACAATCTTACCAAGATCACGGTATCTCCTGATCT
The DNA here is from genome assembly GCF_027887165.1 of Monodelphis domestica. Classification (NCBI taxonomy): domain Eukaryota; kingdom Metazoa; phylum Chordata; class Mammalia; order Didelphimorphia; family Didelphidae; genus Monodelphis; species Monodelphis domestica. The sequence goes on along the minus strand of NC_077229.1, from coordinate 505,765,864 downwards.
TCTCACATAAGAGTTCTCCCTCTTTTTGACTCTCTTCTTGGCAAAATCGGGGAGAGGACAAGGTATCCTCTTACCAGTCTGGAACCTTTCCCTTTCCTTGCCTTTCACCTCCTTCTCAGACTATTGTATTGTCTTCTGGCTGTACCTGTAGACACAAAGACCCAGACAAGACTTTGACATCTTGTAGCCCACATTGGCATCCTACTGGAACCAGACCTTTTTCTTCTTCCTTCTGGGTCCTCCATTGGATCAAGGAGACCATTCTTTAAGCTCCCAGATCAAGCTCAAGCTCAGCTTAGATAGGAGAGGAGGAAAGTAGTCTGAAAAATCTAGATATTAATCAATGATCACAACTAAGGGTTTAGACTTCAATAACAATAATATTTCCCATTTGCTTTATATCTTACAACGGGAAGAAGAAACTGAGGCTCAAGATCTCAAATCTAGGTCTCCTCACAAGTTCTGGAAACTGGGGCTAACATTTTAGGCTCCTGACTAGTAAAAGAAATCAAAGGATCATAGATTGAGGACTGGAAAGGACCTTGGAGGCTACCGAGTCCAACCTTCTCATTTTCAAGTATGGAATCTGAGGCACAGAGAAGTTAAGTCACTTGTCCAAGGTCATAAAGGTAGTAATAAAGGTGAGAAGAAAGAGGGACAGAGATATGATCAGAGTCCAGATCTTCCTCTTCCAAGTCTACCCATTTCTCCATACTGTTTTTCAAATTTGGGGGTAAAGGCTGACACCTCCATGGAGTCCCTCAATTTCTTCCACCTCAGCCCCTTGCTGCCTGCTCCCAAGGATAGTTACAGGCAGTAGAGAGCCATTGAGAGTTATTGCATAGGAGAATGATATTCCAGGGTTGTAGATTTAAAGCTGGAAGGGATCTTGGGAATCATCATGTCATTCAATCAATCAAGAAGCATTAATTAAGTCTTCTATGTGTCAGACGCTCTGCCAAGTTCTGGAGAATGTAAAAACAGCTCCTGTCCTCAAGGAGCTTTAAATCTAGTCAAGGGAGAGAACATGAACATAAATAGGTAAAAATAAAATATGTGTAACATAGATACAACTCTAACATGTCTACTGGGCTACTATGGGCACTCACCACTATAGCCACATACTGGGCCACAGTAATAATAATAATATAAATCATTAATCAATCACATATCAATTTTGCTTTAAGGCTTACAAAATGCTTTTCTCATATCTATGAAGCTCAGTTCCATTGTTTTTCAGTTGTGTCTGATTTTGGGGGGTTTTCTTGGCAGAGATACCAGAATATTTTTACTATTTCTTTTTCTAGCTCATTTTATAGATGATGATGACACTGAGGCGAACAGGGTGAAGTGACTTGCTCAGGGTCACACAGCTAGTAAATGTCTAAGCCAGATTTGAACTCAGAAAGATGCTTCCTGATGCTAGGTTCTACATACTCCATCCTCTATAGGAATGTAAGTAAGGGATAGAGTAATTTTCATAGATTGACTTTAAGAGGAAAGGAGGAGAATTTGGATCTAAGCCCTGAGGGGAAAGATTCTGGAAGGAGAGGAGAATCTTGGGATTTGACTGGTTTTAATTGCCCCTTCTGAGTCTGGCTTTCCACTGAGCTGGAAGGAGGATCTTTGCTCTGGCATTCCCTTGAAAATCCTGATCTTATGGAAAGATATTTGGATATTCCTGGGTGGGACTATTGCCTTGGAGGAGTCCTGCCTTTTCCCTGGAGTACTGAGATTCACCTGTCTGCGAGCTACCAGTCAAAGACCAAGTTGGCTAAGGTAATCCCAAGGGTTTGTCACCTGGGACTCTGGTTTACCTAGGAAGCCAACCCCAGGCTTGAGAGGGGATTCAGGCTATTTGTGAGTCCTGTCTTCTTAGCCTTCTTAAAGACAATCTGGGTAATTAGGTTAGCAGATAGTCAGGTAGCATTTTGGGGTTTTCGGTAAGATAGACCGGACCTGCAGAAGCAATGAAGAGTACCTCTCACAAGCTGTGTGGAAGATGGGTCTGAGTTTAGATCTGTCCTAAAGGACCCTTCATAGCCTTTCCCTTTTACACAAACTATCAAAATAAACTTGGTTTCAAAAGCCCTTCACTGGCCCGGGGGGAGGTCCTAGGCAGGTGTTTCTCCTCTCGCACCCATCTTGGCCTTTCCCAAGCAATATGTCTCCCTTTGGAGGAAGGATTTTATTTCATCACTGTGTCACCCAACTGCTCCCATACATTTGAGGAAAGTGGCCTGTGTTTATCCCCATCATACAGATAAGGAAATTAAGTATAGCTCAGCGATATTAGGTGATACAGGTAGTCATACAGCTAGAAATGATCAGAACCAGGTCTTTTGACTTCAAGTCAAAATAATTATAATGAGGATGAAAAAGTAGGTTGGGAACAGATTCCGAGGGCGTCAAATGCCAATGTAATTTTGAGGGGAGGGCTGAGAGCATCTGGGAAGATTTATGGAGAAGGTAGTGCTTAATATAAGCAATGAAGGGAACTAAGAACTTTGAGAAATGGAGGTGAGGAGGGAGTGCATTCCAGACATGGGAGATAGCCAACTAGAGGCAGGAAGGAGGTGGACGGAGTGTTGACTATGAAAATCAACAAGAAGGACAATTTGGCCTCCTTACAATTTTGTGTGAAAGCATGGTATAATAATGGTGGCTAGGTGGCCAAGTGGATAGAATGCTGGCTCTGGAGTTAGGAGGACCCAAGTTCAAATCTGGCCTTTGTTTGTCCCAGTTTCCTCATCTGTAAAATGATCTGGAGAAGAAAATGGCAAATCACTTCAGTTTTTTTCTTCCTGACTCCAGGCTCAGTGTTCTATCCACTGTGTCATCTAGATGCCCTTTTGGACACTACCCATAGGTATTTGGTTCATAAGATTAGAGATGGAAGGGAACTTAGACTTCATCTAGTCCAGTGATGGTGAACATTTTAGAGATGGAATGCCCAGCCCTGCCTCTACTCCAACCCCCCAGACCACATTCTGTGCTGTCCCCCATCCCTCCAAAACCATGTGCTATGTATGTGCTCCCCCACTATATCCCACACAGGACAGGGAGAAGTGCTCCCATTGGACTGCTGGGCAGAAGGACAGGTGATGTGAAAAAATGTTGTCAGGTGTGGTGGAGAGGGAGAGGGGAGCAGCTCCAACTGAGTCCTTCTGTCTTTCTAGTTAAGGAACTGGGGGAGGGGAGTGGCCAAGAGCCCACAGAAAGTGCTCTGCATGCCATCTTTGGCACCCATGCCATAGGCTCACCATCACTGATCTAGTCTAACCCCTTCTTTTTATAGATGAAGAAACAGAAGATTAAGGTTAAATGATTTGCCGCAGCTTCTATAATTGTTAAATAAGAGAGCCAGAATTTGAACCCAGTTCCTTGATTTCAAATTCCTCACTCTATTGTAGACCTGCTGGGCAACTAAAACTAACTGAATGAAATTCATTTATAAAATTATAAAATATGGGGTGTTGCATGGTGGCTGGAGTACTATGTTGGGCATACAGAAGAACAAGGTTTGAGTTCTCCCTTTCATACTACTAAGTTTGCAATTCTGGATGAATTACTGAACGTCTCTGAAATTCAGTTTCCTCAGCAACAGAATGAGGATGGAATAGCTTCAGTCCTGACCTGATGAGGTCGTAGTAAAGTTCATATAGAAATAATAATTGGCATTTATATGGTGCTTAACATTTTGCAAAGTGCCTTATACATATAATATAAAGAAAATGTAAAATACTTCGTAAAAGTTCAAATGCTATATAAATATAAGCGGTTATTATTATTGTTATAAAATGTTACAATGTTAATGTGTTACACTTCCCAGGTAATATGTTTGCATTTTAAGCAAGTACTTCAACTTATTACCACAAAGAAGGTAAGAGATGGTGCCATTTCAGGCCCAATGATAGGCTTGAAGAGTGGATATTTTGAGGCAGGCATTTCAATACTCTTCATGAAATCATACTAAAACAAGCCTTCTCTATGGTACCAGATATATGTGGTGTGGTGTAGTGTGGTGGTGGCGGTGGTGATGTGTGTGTGTGTGTGTGTGTGTGTGTGTGTGTGTGTTAGAGAGAGACAGAGAGACAGAGACAGAGAGAGAAGGAGAGACAGACACAGACAGAGATAGAGACAGACAGAGAGAGAGAGAGAGAGAGCGCGCAAAAGAGCAAGAGAGAGAGAGAAAGAGAGCGAGAAGAGAGACAGAGACAGAGAGAGAGAAAGAGAGAGAAAGAGAGAAAGAGAGAGACAGAGACAGAGAGAGAGAAAGAGAGAGAGAGAGAGAGAGAGAGAGAGAGAGAGAGAGAGAGAGAGAGAGAGAGAGAGAGAGAGAGAGAGAGATCATGGTAGGCACCTTGTAGCTATATCCTTTTCAGCATCCATGGGAAATTAAGTTATTCCCCAAGGTAAGGATATATTAGTAGGAGAAAAATGTCCAAAGAATGCAGGAAAAGGATAGAATAATTTTTGGTAAGACAGAGCCCAAGAACAGTGCTATCTTAGTAAAAAATGGTGTTACTAATACCCTGCACTTATATCTTTTTACCTTTCTTGAAGGCACCTCATACTATCCATCTATTATTACAGGGGCCCCATGCCTTCTTTTCTCCCCTGCTCTCATTTTGACTTGTTTTCATAAATAGAGTTAAAATTAATATTTTTTACCTTTTCCATTATTTCCCTTGATATTCTTGATCTTTTGTTCTTCCAGATCAACTTCGTTATGATTTTTTCTTATTCTATAAAAATGTTTTGGTATTTTGATAGATATTGCACTAAATAAGTAAATTAGTTTGGGTAGGATTGTAATTTTTATTATGTTAGCTAATCCTACCCATGAGCGGTTAATGTTTTCTAATTATTTAGATTTAGTTTTAATTGTGTGAAGTGTTTTGTAGTTGTGTTCATATAATTCCTGTACTTGTCTATCTTTTTCTATAATCAGAGACCCTGTGTTATCTCTTCCAACCTTATTAATGATTGTAGAAAAAAGATTTTGAATCTGCTAAAAGAATTTCAGCTACCATTATAGAGTGACATAGAAACTTTTATGGAAAATAATGGTGGATGGGAGGGGAATCAACATTGTACAGTAAGAGCAGTTCTCAAGTGTTGGACCTTGTTATTTGTATTCTTTATTTGAACTAGATTCTGAAGTATTCTATGTAAACTATCTTTTTCCCTGATGGACTGGCCAAATGGCCAGTAAATACTTGCTAGGTGACCTTTGGTAAGTCACTTTTCCTGGACTTTATTTTCCTTATCTATAAAATAGTTGGGCTGGGTTAGGTGACTTCTTAGGTCCCTCCCAGCTCGAACATTCTATGACTCAGTGACCCTAAAAGGCAGAACCAGATGTCCTAGAGGAGGTGCCTTTGGGACAAGGTAGAGAAATCAGTACAGGAACAATTTGTTCTAGTGCAAATCATGCTCCCAGTCTCTTATTGCTTTTGGAGACAGAGTGACAGTTCAGTTTGGTTAATGAAGTACTGTCACACCCAGAATGGTTGTTGGCAAAGTCTTTCACATTCTTGCCACTTTACAGTTTTCTACTCTTCGGGCCAAAGTCCTTTCAACTCCAAATGTAGGGCTTTAGTTTCATAATCCTGATACATTTCCCAGGATATAGAAGCGCAGAGAGACAAGTCCTTAACCAGAAAGCAATGTGACAACCACCATTGTTACTTCAGTGGGACCTTTTTAGACCTTGTTATCCTGTTTGGTGCTTGTCTGCACCTCTCATAGAGAATCCCTATAATGCACCAGAGGCCTTCCTTTAGGGTGGAAAAAAAATATTTTATAGTTATCAGTGCAATGGGCAACATTTTAAAAATACCTACTATATACTAGGCACCCTGCTAGTGGGTTGTCCATTTCTAGTCCCTCATTCCAGCTACAAGGCAGACTTAACTCCTTTTCTGGTCATGTGTATCCTTGATAATATCTTGCATGTTGCTACTTGGATGCCATTTAGGATTGGTATTCTGCTATGACTTCCTTGGAACCATCATGCATCTCTCTATTGCCTTCTAAGTTGTCCATAATTATGATTCTTCAAAGATGATGTTTTATGATTAGGAGCTCTATTGAAACTCTAGGAGAATATTGGAGTTGAAGAGTTGGCCTTTGACATCAGGTTGCCACTTGGAATTACTGAAAGAGCTGCTTTCTAGCCCACTCTTCTTCTATTCAAGTCTTGGCTGAGCATTTGCAATGCCAATATAAGACATGGGTACTGATGGACTGACACAATGGGCTGCCCATCTAGCAGACCTAAATGATTTTCTTTGTGGGTTATCCAGGACCTTTGCTCTTTCCTGTTTCTCTCTTTTGATCATTTCTCTGCCTATTTAATGCCTGCATTTGAGAAGAATCTGCTGGAGTTATTCAGACTAAGTCCCTTTTGCTGGAGCAAATAGCTGAACTTAGTTGTCTTTTCCTCCTCAATTATCTGATTCCAATTCATTCAGTATAAAACAAATATTTATGAAGTTCCTACTATGTGTAAAACTCTCTTTTAGATGCTAAGACAAAAATAAATAAAACATGACTTTGCCTTTAGGGAGTTTGTAATCTGGAATGGAGAGGAGGAGGTAAGTATACCCTTAAAGAGAGTAAAAGATAGGAGATGATAAGAGAAAGATATCTATGGTTTTGGGAAAATGGCACAGGGATTGAATCCTAGATATTGACAATGGGCAAATCTAACTTTCTTGGGGTTGTTTCCTCCTCTAAAAATAAGGGACAATCTTTAAGATCTCTTCTATTCTGAGTCCTAAAATTTATAAGAAAGAATGGTATACTTTGTGAATTTCAAGGGTGAACTGCGTATTCAGGTTGAATTACTCTTTTTTGTTTTCCTGAGCACAATAATGAGAATATATTTTGTGAACTCTTTTCCCTCTCTTCCCTTTGAGTCAATAGAAGTGTGAGAGTAGCACCAAAAGGCCCCAGGAAGTCAGATAACTTCCTGTCTTAGCAAAAAGTGAGTTTGGGATTGCAAAACAGGAGAGTTTGACTTAGAATCTCAAGATAGACAAATACGAAATCAACTGTATGGTGGGTAGGTACAGGTTTGGGTATGGAAGAAACTATTCTTATAGGGAGTCAGAGGGGAACAACTGTGGAATGTAGGCTCCAGGCCTCCCAACCAGGGGCCAGCTTGGGCCCTGGAAAACTTTAGCAAGAAAACTATTTGGTGCAACTCACATGATACAATTGGAGCATTCGCTTCTGACTCATTCTTTACTAGGGCAAATAGTCTAGGTCTAAAAATAATCAACCAATCCTGAATTACCTAGGCTGACTACTTGCCATGCTAGGGCAAATAAGTCTAGCTACCCTCTGCCAGCACAATAATCCTGGAAGATCCCAGATGCAATCCATGGCTAAACACCCTATGCTTTGCTCACACAGACTTGGACCAGTCTTGGAGGCAGCCTCAATAAATCATTCTTTCTTTGGCTCATTTTGTCCCTTTCCCTCTCTGGGAAATTTCCAAACATACCTTGGAAATAGCTTTTGTCTAGATCTCCACAGATGTGGGTAAAAAGTCCCCATATCAAGTTAGGTACGAAATAGTGCATATTGGGTATAAGACAGTGTTTATTTTGGCCACAGAAAATGAAAATATATAAAAATTCACAGTAGCCTCAAAACAATTGATACCATGCACTTCCCTTTTTTGATGTTTCTCCTTTCTTGATCGTTCCGTACAGTTCTCTATACTTGTAAGACCACCCTAAGAACCTGTACTCTCCTAAGAAAGACATAAACTGGATGTTGCTAAAGGAGTGACCCCTTGACTACCATTCATTTTCATCCCAGAAACCCAAACATAGTTGTATGATACTTGGTGATTGATCCATGGTACAGGGCATGAATGGGCATCCCCAGAAGGATTCGATAGGAAACTCTTCTCCCACTTCCATATTCCAGTAAGTCTTACTTTTACCTGGAACCTTTACAGGCACCTTTCCTCTTGTGGCTGTTGTTATTTAGCTTTCATTTTCCAGAAGGACCAAGGACATCACAATGAGTAATGTCTTGCCTTGCCTGTGAATGGGATTTAAATGAGGCAGAGTTGTACAAAATCGTCAGTCTCACTCTCTTCTAGAGTCATGGAAATCCAGTGGCAAGACAAAAGTCAAGATGACTAGCAATGACCCAGGATGCAGTGGATGACCTTGGAGTGTTCAACGTCTGACAGAGCTCTAAGAATACTTATTGACTCATCCTACCTGAGTGTTTAGGCTATCTTTATAAGGAAAACCAATTTGGGGGTGCTGGAAAAGTGAACTCTCTTCTGTTCATACCAGCCTGGTCTAGATGGAGGGCAAAGCTTGGATTTTTGCTCCCTTATGTTGTGGCTCAGACCCTTACTGCTCTTCTAGATGTAGAACCTCTTCTCAAAAAGCTCACGTTGTGATGGTGATGGAATATTACTATGCAGTAAGAAATGATGAGCAAATTAATTTTTAAAAATCATGGAAAGTTCTACATGACATTATGAAGAGCAAAATGAGCAGAGCCAAAAGAACATTATATACAGCCACAGAAATACAATTTGAAGAACAAACATGAATGTCCTCTTCCAGAGAAAGAACTGATAAACAGAAACAGCATAGGGTGTGTGTGTGTGTGTGTGTGTGTGTGTGTGTGTGTGTGTGTGTGTTTCTTTTCTTTTCTTTTTTCTTTTTTTGCCAAATGATGTCTTTTCTAGTGCAGAGAGGGGAGGGAGAGAGGGAGATACACGGAACTCTAATGAAGCAAGCAAACAAATTTAAACTGGGAAAAAAGAAGAAGCTTACATCACCTAGCAATTCCTTTTCTCCCTCTGGATCCCAGAATTCTCAAATTTGGGATTTCTAGAATGGCAAAATCTCTGATGCTACATAGGAAATCCCCTCCTCCTCTATAAAGAAGGCTCTAAACATCTCAGAAGCTAAATGTACCCTTTGCTCTATTGCTCTCTGATCTCTCTGAAAGGCAAAAAAGGTGGATTTTTTTTTTTTACTGGCCAAGCACAAAGGAGTGGCTTTAAACTGCAGCTGTCCAAGTCAATCAATTCATCCCTCAACAATGAGAAATGATGGAGGTTCCAAATAAAGGACTAATCGCCTGTAAACTCATCAGGTTGATCAGAAAACTGCTACCTTCTGCAGTCATAATTTGGATAAGAGGAAGCACAGTGCTCTTCAGCTAGCCTGGAGTCAGGAAGACCTGAGTTTAAACTTGGTCTAAATAATTTACTAGTTGTGTGACCCTAGGCAAGTCACTTAACTTCTGTTTGCTTTGGTTTCTTCATCTGTAAAATGGGGATAAAAACAGTACTGACTGTTCAAGGTAATGACAGAATACCCTGGAGAGAAGCATTCAGGGGACCACCTGGCAACCGAGGGATGTGAGTGAAGAAAAGGTACAAGTCACAGAAGATAGAAATCCTAAAGATTTGCATGCTGTTTTGTGAAACGAATACATTTACTCTATTTTATTATTCTGAGGCTGCCTGGATCAAAGGATCGCCGATTTAGATTCCCAGACTCTAGGTCATCTAGTCCAACTTCTTCTGTTTACAGATGAGGTGACAGGCTTAGGGACTTGCTCAGTCACAAAGGTACCAGGGAGCAGAGATGACATTGGAACTTGGGTCTTCTGATTGGAAGCCAAGCATTCATTTTGATTCTGTCTCTTAGAATGGCAAAGGGATCTCTCTTGATCTTCACCAGTCACTCCTTACTGCTTCTATGGCGTGGAGGTCCAAGGAGGACTAGCATCTTTGTTGTGAAAGGTTTTCCATGCCCTTTTCAGGGCTGCTCATCTACCTTTGGTGTCCACCAGTCACCCAACTCTAAGAAGAGGCTCCTAGAAGCTGCAGCATGTGCAGGGACCACACTCTGATAAAATCATCTCCACAGATGGCTGAAATCAGGCTGAGGGTACTAACAGACCATAAACCCTTGGTGAGTTAATGAGATGTCTACTCCAAGGGTGTGAAGACTTCCCACAGTGAAATGGAAGGATGTAAACCTTAAAATTCTTAGACTTATGAATGTTGGAAATTTCCCCATTGGGAAATCTCATACTGGAAAAAATTTCCTACTGATAGTAAGAACTCTATTGGAATGTGAACCCCCTTGGCATGGGAGGATCCTTCTCCTCCCTACCTAAGACTACTTTAGGACAGAAACCTTTTGCTAAACAATGGAAAGGGCTTTGACCTATGCTTAAGCATAGAACAGGAAGTTCTTTGAGTCATGATTGATTTTAGAATTGATACAATAGAGATACTTGGAATGACAGAACCAGGTCTTGAAACTACAGTCTCCACCCTACTCAGAGTAAAAGGATTTAGGAAGGGCTGCAGCAAGGATCAAGATTTAATTATTTGAGAATATGACCTTCAACAGACATGTGCAAAGGGGCAGACCTCTGGGTGGTCCTGGGTTAAGCTAGAGCCACCATTGGCACAGGGAAGACATGGACAGTGATTGGTAGATGTGAGAACTGAGGGGAGGGAACTTAGATGGTGTCCTTAAAGATAGTGGGGTCTGAGGACTGGGGGAGTTGGAGAGATTTTGCTCTGAGAGGTTGTGCTCTGAGAAGTTTGCTCTGAAGGAGGCTGGAGGTGGAGGCCCCTGAGACTGTTTCTCCATTTTGGTCATGTGAGTGATAGGGACTGATCTCTTCTTTGCCTCAGCTATCTAAGGGCTTGGGCCTTTTGGCCCAGCCTAAACAGAGGGGGTATTTAAGCCCTATTCCCTTCTCTCCCCCCCCCCACCCTCTCTCTCTCTCTCTCTCTCTCTCTCTCTCTCTCTCTCTCTCTCTCTCTCTCATACCTTTCTTCCTCCTGTTTGTAATTAAAAACTCCATAAAAGGTTGACTGCTGATTTGAGTTTTCATTTAGGAATTACATAGCTGAATTCCTTGGCGACCTTAAATTAATATATATCAGTCTTTTAAAGTGATTTCCTTGTCACAAGGATGAGCACAATCCGTTCCAACAGGCATGAAGATGGCTGAAGGAGAGCTTAGAACTTGGTCAGACATTGAGGACACCAAGGCTATTTGCTGCATCCTGAGTCATCACCAGTTGCCCTAAATTTTGTCTTGCTACTGGACTTGTTCAACTGGAAGATGACTTTGAGTACCTCTGCTCCAGATGCCCCTGTGATATCATTGATCCTCTTCTTTTTTGTTGATTTTTAAAACTCTTACCTTCTGCCTTGGAGTCAATACGGGGTATTGGCTCCAAAGCAAGAGTGGTAAGGGCTAGATAATGGGGGTTAAGTGACTTGCCCAGGGTCATACCACTGGGGAAAATGTCTGAGGCCAGATTTGAACCCAGGACCTTGTGTCTCTAGACCTGGCTCTCAATCCATTGAGCCACCCAGCGTCTCCCCATCGATCCTCCTCTAAACAAAGAGCAAACAATAAATAAGATATATACCCATAGCTCTGCATAGTCCTGTGAACTATGAAAGAATGGGAAAAGAGTCAAGAGACGCTATTTATTCTGTGAATTTTTTGCTACATACACCTGTCGTGATCTTGGCCGGGTCTTTTCCTCTTTCTTTCTTCCCCAGGTTTTCCACTTGTGACATTTGGATAGTACTATCGGGCTTTCCTTCCCTCGTGAGGTGGTTGTGAATATAAAAGAAGGCAGCAGATGTTAAAACTGTTTGAAAGTAGTAGAACACATTCATTTAGTACACCCGCCAAAGTATTAGTCTGGCTTCGAAAGCAAGATACCGTGTTTGTATCGCTGCATTCTACTTGTGTCGTTTGTGGGAGATACAGAACTCTCTCCTAATCCATTCAGTGACACATTAACGATAACAATAACAGCATTTATAGAATGGTTTAAGGTTTGCAAAGCACTTTTGTAAATATGGCATCTCATCCCCACAACAACACGGGGAATAATTGTGTCATCATTTCAGAGATGAGGAAACTGAGACAGAGAGGCCATCGCGTGGCGGGCGCCCTCTGAGACCAGACTGAGGCTCTGGTCTCCCTGCGTCGGGGTCCAACGCTCTCGGCGCCACGCAAGGGATATTGGGAGCCAAGGAAGGGCTGGATGCGTTCCGCAGGTGTGGAGAGGAGCGGAGAAACGCTGCCATTGGGGTGTTTAACATCACATGATTCCAGGACTTTGAAATCATCCTCAGTTTAACACTGGGATGTCGAACATGCAATTTTCAATGGACACCAAAGAGGAATGCAGGTACCGAGCTCAGAGGGAATTCATTATTCAAGGCACAAAATTTCATACTATGGACTGTAATACATTATAATTCAAATGAGCCAAGCACAGTGGGAGGAAAATATGCGAACAGATTTCTTTCTGCCGTTTTCCTCGGAAGCCCTGTAATTACCGCAGGCAGGTGTTTGGGATAACTGAGCATCTGGGATAGGGGGAAGTCCACTGTATTTTATCTTCTCTAGACCAAGTCAATAACATTTGGGGGGAAATCGGCTTCTTGTAAAAATCCGAGCCCACAAAAGAGCTCGAGTCCCAACAACTAGTTTTCCTGCTGTGCTTGAGGTTCTGCCGTTCGAAGTGCTGCTTTGGCAGCTGCCATTGCCCGCTCCTTTTTTTAATTCCCGTAAAGTTTTTACTTTCCTAATTCTCACCGGCCTTCCACGACCCCTGCCATTTGGGTTTCCACTGCAGCCCAGCGGGCCCCCTCTTTCTGTGTCACTACTTCTTATTCCTCTCGAATTGTCCCCGGAACACCCTTTTCTCGGGCTAATCTCAGTGGCGTGTGGTATGGCCCAGTCTACCTCCCATCATGCCCTGGCCAACTGTCAGCCCAATGGGCGCAGGCAGGTATGTGTGATTGGGTGAGAGGAGCCTGCATCTGCCTTGTTAATTATTGACTGTGGCATTTTGTGCTGATGGAAATCTAATCTATTCTATTAAAAACAATGATTGTGAAATAGAGCAGTGGAGATTAATACCGAACTCCGGACAAAGACTCGGGAACAATTCAGCCTGCTCTCTCCTGATCTCATTACCAGATTTCTTTTGTGGCAAGGCCATTGTTAAGTGTCTTGTTCATTCAAATACACTAGGATCCAGCAGGCCCGCCCCCCTCCCCCCCCCGGAATCCCGGTCTGTGTGTGGAAGCAAAACCCCCAAGTCCAGTGATACGCAGGGACAGCCCCCCACTAATTCTGGTTCACTTCCAATGACTTAACCCAGTCCCTTTGATGGACACGGAAAGGAGGAGAGGGAAGTGGTGGAAAGAAAGGAAAAAGAAAAAAGAAAAGATCAGCCAGAATTGATTTTGCTTTTTTGGGTCCCTGGAGTTCTGTAACTTCCTCTCCTACATCTGTTCTGGCTGTTGGGAAGGATGATCCACGCCCCTAACCCTAGCTAAAGGAAGAGGCACTGAGGCCACAGAGGATGGAGCTGGGAGCTGGGGGCTGGGAATTGGTCACGAGGCCAGTTTCTCAGCTCCCAGACCAGAAACATGTGGCAAGGAATGCCAAGCCAAGGATGCCCGATATTTGAGTGAACGACTCCAAGGAAGCCTGTCCCTGCTCCCCACTTCTCAGCCCTCCACCCCTCTATGGAAGAGACTGTCATTCATTCTCTGGAGATGAATAATTAAACAGGCTTGCTGGCCAGGCCTTTGTTTTGCTTCACCCCACCCAGTGCCCTGGCCCTCTGCCTGTTCAGGTTCTGGCTTCTGCCTCCATCTACGTTTGCTGCTCTTTCCCCAGGCCTGCCAGTGTCCTTGCTGCTCTATCACCTGCCATGGTGGTTGGTGTGGCCCATTCCTGGGCCAGCCCCCTGGGGGGGAGTGTCAGTGGGTCAAGTGTTTCCTGATCCCATGTTCATGACTCATGGTCCTGCTGGAGAAAAATGGGGTGAAAGGAAGTTCCTTGCCCCTCCCCCGAGTTTGGGAGGGAGCCCAAGGTCCCTCCAGTGTGTGAATCATTAACTCGATGCAAATGAGTTCTGAGTAACACAGGCAGGGTTTCTTCCCAGAGTAAATGATTTCCCTCTCCCAGTCCTGACAGATTGGGCATGATGAGGAGGATCTGGAAAGAACATCCATTTCTTAGCTTCTGCCCACGAGCTAATCCAGGCTGGTTTTGTTGAATTTGCATATGTGCTCTCTGGGTCTCCTGGGAGGGAGATCAAGATCAATTGGAGGGTCTGGGGAGCCCCTGGAGTAGAAGGGTGTGGCCCCACTCCAGGAGGGGCACTTAATCTTCTCCCAGGGCTGCTGGCAGGCCACCAGAGCTGGGGTGAAGCAGTGGTCCTTGTAACGGGAGTAGAGTCAGACAATGACCCTCTCCCAGCTTCCTTTCACCTCCTCAGCAGCCGCTGTAGCAGAGGGACTAAAAGGAGGAATGGCCATGGCATCTTTGGAAGTGACAATAGAACCAGATGACAGGCAATTCCCAGGACTAAAGGGCTGTGAAATCAGAGGGTTCAGAGGGTTGTTTCAAAGGAGAGAGCCATGAGATTATATATATATATATATTTTTTTTAATTAATTAATTTATTTATTTATTGAGAGAGAGAGGGAGGAGCTGGACAGTACTTCTAATTGAATAATTAGAATAATAATTTTTATTAGAATTATTATGTAGAATTATATATATTATATAGAATTAGAATATATATTATATAGAATTAGAATAATAATAACTTCTAATAATAGACCTATTCTAATCTTCCAATTTTCTAGGTTTAGTGGTTCTGGGTGTTTAAGTGACTTACTCCAAATTACATAGGAAATACGTTGCAGAAACAGAATTCAATTCCAGATGCTCTGACTCCCAGAGACAATGCTCTTTCCACTATGCCAGGAAAACTGGAAAATGGGGTAGGAGATCTAGATGAGCTCGAAGGTCTCTTCAGGTCTGTATTATTGGAAAAACAGAGACTTGCTTCAGGATGCTACGAGGGGTCTGGAGTTTCTATCCTCTTCAGGAGGATGCATCCCCCCCCCCAAAGGTGATAATCACCCCTGAGCCTTGACTTATGACCTTCCACCACTGTTCAAGGAGGATTGGCACCTCTGGTGAGAAGGCTTGCTAAGCCCTCTTCAGGGCTGCTGCCTACCCTTGGCTCATCTACCTGGCACTCAATTGTCACCTGTGGCTCCAAGAAGCTGTAGCATGCACAGTGGCTGCACCTCGGTTAAACCATCTCCATAGAGGGACTAAACCATGATGAAGGTGACTAACATCCATTGGTAAATTAGGGAGATGTCTGCCCAAGCATGTGAAGACTTCTTCCAGAGAAGTTGGAGGATGACAACAAGTTGTTTCAATGATCATGAAGTGGCTGAAGCATTTGCAAGGGGGTACTTAGAGCTTGGTCAGACATTGAGGATCCCAAAAGTCATTTCCGCATTCTGAGCCATCACCAATCGTCTTGACTTTTGTCTTGCCACTGGGCTTGGATGACTCTGGAAGAGAGTGAGACTGACGACTTTATGCAACT
Source organism: Monodelphis domestica (assembly GCF_027887165.1). Taxonomy (NCBI): domain Eukaryota; kingdom Metazoa; phylum Chordata; class Mammalia; order Didelphimorphia; family Didelphidae; genus Monodelphis; species Monodelphis domestica. The sequence continues at coordinate 505,750,386 of NC_077229.1, read as the reverse complement.
ATGCCTCACTTAAATCCAATTTATGCACAAGCCAAGATATCATCCATTATGCCATTGGTCCTCTTCAAAAAATGAAGGAGGAACAACTTTAAATGAATAGCATGTGGTAAACTATCAATCCACACACAGACATTTTGCTATGGGACTCAACATTGGAGGCAGTAGGGATCAGAAGAAGAAGAACAAAAAAAGAAGAACAAGAAGAAGCTTTTATTATCGATTGACTGACTTCTGTTGTTCGTGATTGTTGTTTGGTGAACACTGTCACTACTCTTATTTTTGTCTAGGTACAAAGAACAATGGGATCATAGAACCTTAGAAATGGAAAAAATTTCAGAGGTCAACTTGTCTATTCTATTAATTAGTAACATGATTTTCCTTGTATAGAATAGAAACCTGCCTTTTTGCAACTTCTATCCATTGCTCTCAGTTCTGTCCCCTGGGGCCAAGCAGAGCAATTCTAATCCATCATCTACATTGGCTTCCCTCCAGAGATTGGTTCCACAGGACTCATTCTCTCTGGTGTAACCCATGAACTGATTATCCAGTTCACATGCTTCCAACCCCACCATCATCGAGGGCAGGCACCACTGGCAGGAAGGTGATGACTTAGGCAATTGCCATCACACTTTGTTCCCTATAGCTGAGCAGTGCTATACTCCTCACTAAGGTGTGGCATGAAAGAAGTTGCAATGGGCAAAAATCCTAGGTAGCTAAGTTGTTTATTGAAGTTTTGTCATCTTGATCCTAGGTTTCATTCCATGTTTGTTGGGCAAAAGTCACTCATTCTCTCCAGCCTATCTCATACATAGACACGAAAATATATCCCTGAATGCTTAAAAAAATTATTCTCCAAAGGAAGCTATTCAGAGACACTCTAAGATTGCTAGGTAGCTAGATGATACACCATCACACAAAATCACATTTTTATTTGGTTTCTGCCATCCACAGAGGCAGATAGAGTAACATTCTTGGCCTTCAACACTTCCAAAGAGGGACATCTCAGGACGTTATAATGTAAATGACCCTGATTCTGCTATCTAGGGAGCTTGGAGATAACTTTAAATTCTTTCCAGCCCTATCTATGAAAATTGAACCCCAGGGTATCCCAGAATTCCACTGTGGAAATGCAAATAAGACTTGAGTAACAATATCTGGATGAAAGAGCTCATAATTTAAAGCTCTCTAAGTCCACAGCTGCATTGCTTTCAGTGGAGTAGGAGAAGGCAAATGGAAGAGTGTAGCTAGCTGTTTGCTTCTTTGCAAGAAGAAATTGTCATTAATCAAAGCCCCACTATTCTCTTTACTAATTGTTCTATTGATCCTACTTTGTGTGGATTCTCTCTTAGTTTGAGATCTGTTGCTCCCTTACTCAGACCATGTTTTTCCAGGACCTATTGCCAAGTGAATTTTTGGCTTTAATACCTGGTACAGGTCATTTTCCAAAGGGAGTGACCTGGAACTTATTAACCAAATTGGACTACTTGCCCTGTGTTTTCCCACCTTTTATCCTTTATTCTCCCCTCCCTTCCCCCTCCCCTCCCATTTCCTTCCCTCCCCTTCCCTCCTCTTGCCTTCCTCTTCCCTTTCCTTCTCTTCTTTTCCCTCTCCTCCCCTTGCATCCCCTTCCCTTCCCTCTCCCTCTTCCCTCTCCCTCTTCCCTCCCCTCCCCTCCCCCTCCCCCTTCCCCCTTCCCCTCCCTTTTCCCCTTCCCCTTCCCCTTCCCCTTCCCCTTCCCTTCCCTTCCCTTCCCTTCCTCTCTTCCCTTCCCTTCCCTTCCCTTCCCTTCCCTTCCCTTCCCTTCCTCTCTTCCCTTCCCTTCCCTTCCCTTCCCTTCCCTTCCCTTCCCTTCCCTTCCCTTCCCTTCCCTTCCCTTCCCTTCCCTTCCCTTCCCTTCCCTTCCCTTCCCTTCCCTTCCCTTCCCTTCCCTTCCCTTCCCTTCCCTTCTCTCTTTTTCCAACTTTGGTAATGATTACAGATCAAGTGAGAATTGGAATTGGAATTGGAATAGGTAAGCCAATCTGGAATCTCTTACTCTAAGACAAGGATTCTAAGCAAATGACTGTGGGTACCCTCAGCACACACACTTAAGTCGCATAACCATAAAGGACAAAAGGGGATGTCCAAGTTCTCTTATTCTATCAGAATAAATGAGCCATGGGCCGTGGTTTGGAAACTTTCCCCCCCACCATTTGAAGATTTTGACTAGAATTGAATTTTACCTCTAGCCCTAGTATTTTGATCCAACACTGATCCAGGAGTTGGGGAAGCCAAGGAGAGAGGGAAATGTAGCTGTTGATGCTCTGCCAAATCAGGTGGAAAGTAAAACCGTCTGTCGAATCAATTAGTTATTTTGTTCCAATCATGCCAAGCAATCAGTCTGACTTGATGTTTCCAACAAAATTGAATTTTTCACTGAGTTGACTGATTATTTAGGTTCCATGTACACACAGACCTACAGTACATCCTGGAATGAAAGTCCAAAAGAAAGTTGGCAATGCCCATGTGCCAGAAATCATAGTGTGCTAATAGAGTTAGGCTCTCCTTTACTTAGCTACTGATTATCTAGGCCTTTGGTTTCCCTTTCATTTTCCTCGCTACTCCACGTTATTATTGCTTCTGGCATGATCTTGGACACTTAAGTTCTCTGGCCTTTATTTTCCTCCTTTGTAAAATGAGGGAGTTGAACTAGATTAGTGGTTCTGTCATCTTTTTTGGTTGTTTCAGAGAACCCTTTGGCAATCTGGGGAAGCCTGTAGAAACTTTTCAGAATCATGTTTTTTAAGGCAAAAAAAAAAGGGGGGGTTACAAAGGAAACAAATTATATTGAAATTTAGTTTATCAAGTTCTCTATGTCATCTATCTCACTACCCATCTATCTATATATCATTCATAATCAATCTATCTCACTATTTCATTCTCTGTCTCTGTCTGTCTATCTCTGTCTCTGTCTGTCTGTCTGTCTTTCTCTATCTCTGTGTCTGTCTGCCTGTCTGTCTGTCTCTTTCTCTCTAAAAAAAAAACCAAACCAAATTTCATGAATCCCAGGTTAAAAACCCCTGGGCTAGTTATCTTTTAGTTCTCCCTTTCTTGGTGAGGGGAGCTGTGACTTCATCAAGTTAGGGAAATTCTAGTGTGAAAACTCTCTCCCCTGATAGAAAGAAGCAATGATTTTCTAACTTAACACTTTAGAGAGTTGCTAAGGCACTGAATGCCTAAAGGACTTACCTATGGTCACATAGGTAGTATGTTTCAGATATAGGGATTTAACCTATACCTTCTTAACTCTAAGACCAACTCTTTCTCCAGTACAGCATGGTTATAGCTATGACTTTATAATTACCTATGATTATCTTTGGCTCCATCAGAGGGTGGACAAGGGATGAGATGGGGGGAAGAGCTCAAACATGACTGGTTGCAACAGTAAATTACTTATTATTAGTTCAGGGTAAAGATTGGTGAGGAGGAAGCTAAAAGTAATGATTATCCTGAGGTTTTAAATTATATGTGGATTTTACTTCTCCACGCTGTTTCTGACGACATTTGCACAGATAATTTAGAGGTGGCTGCATAAGTTTAACATAACACATTGCCTAGGGTATTAAAATTCTCAGCAACTCTCTGTGGAGAGAACTGGAATTTGGAATACTATTTTGAATTCCCATGTTCTATCATAAAAAGAATTTTTTGTCAGGAAAGCAAAGGGGACAGACTTTAGGATTTGGATTTAGGAACACCTGAATTTGAATTCCTTTTCAGACACTAATTGTGTGACTCCAGTTAATCATTTACTGTCTCCGAGTCTTAGTTTCCGATCTTCAACAGGAAGATATTAGTATTTATCTTGTGAGATTGCTGTGAGGATTAAATGAGCTTGAGCAAGAAAAGAATTCTCCAAATTTTCAAGTACAAAATTGGTATTTTGTTATTATTAGTGATTTTTAGTGGCAGGTGCTGTCAGGAATGCTATTTATCAAAAGATATAATAATAAAAAGATGGTCATCCTGAACCCTCTATGTTTACAGAAATTTTTTCCTTTTCTTTCAGCAAGCAGACATGCATAATAGAACAAAATACTTTCTATTCCCATGACTTGGCAGAGTAAACATCTCAGAGAAACTTCTTACAAAGTTTGATTACTCGGTCAAAACCTAAGCACCCTGTTGGGAAAAGAGTGAACATTTTAGTTATAGTGTTCTATGTTTTGGGTGAGTTGAATAGTTACTAATCCCCAAAAGAAGAAAGGTACGGGTAATTGGAACCAAGAAAACATACTGAGCCCTTCTAAAAAGACTAATGAGAAACATAAAAACTCCCATCAAACATCAGACTTTTATTTTCTCTTCTTGCAACAGTAATTGTAGGAAATATCATCAGTGACTTGGGATGGTGATATGTCTTAATACCACTATTATTATATAGGAGAGGGATGTTAGCAGATAATATATCATGTGATCTAATATAATAAATAAACTACAATATGATTAGCATAATAGGAAATCAACTTAGGGGCCATCAAATCCAACTCTCCACTTCACAAATGAGAAAACTGGGGGACAGAGACTATAATAGATACAATATACTAGATAATGTAATGAGCTATATTATATTGTATATCATATCATATAAATGATATGTTTTAGCCACTGAAATCTAGATGAGTCTTTCCTACCTCAACAATGATGCGGTGGCCTGAGGAAGGTGAAGTTTGGGTGATGTGTTACTGTATTCCTACCAATGAGCTCAGGGCAGTAAGGCCAAGGGCAGAAGAGCTTGTGGGAGGATCCAAAGGCTGGCATTCTATTTGGAGGAACAAGTGAATTTAGTTGGACTTGGATTCCTGTGCTAGAAGGAAGAAGTAAGGCACAGAGAAGGAAGGATCCTGGCAGTTAGAAGTCATGGTCCCCTGGGAGGAAGGTTGGGAAGAGAGAAGGTGTGTATATTGGCAACTGGACTGTCGGCAATGCAAACTCTTGGTGACCATCTTGGTTTTTAGGTGGTATCACCTCTTCTCTCTAAAGTAGACCACTCCTTATCAGCCAGGAAAGCACTGAGGTGGGCACTGAGATATATCCTCTATGTGCTCCTTGAAGGAAGGAAGTCAGATGCCAAATGAGAACCATAACTTTAAGAATACAACTTTAAAAATTCAACATAATATTTTGTTTTTTCCCCAATTACATGAAAAAACAATTGTTAATATTCATCTCCTAAAAGTTTGAATTTCAAATTCTCTCCCTTCCATTCCTCCTCCTTGAGATAGTAAGCAATTTGATCTAGATTATGTATTGTGACCATGCAAAACATATTTCCACAAGAATCCAACTTTTAACAATAGCAAGATGGTTCAGGGTCCTACTCTCCCATCCCTGGTGGTGGACTCTCTAGATGAGCTTGCTGCATCCTTTCTATGTGTTAATATCCTAGGGTTTCTCTCCCAAGGAAACTTACATCATAAAGTCTAAAGCCTCTCCTCGATGGGTCCTTGCCTCATCTCAACTTAGTTTGTCTTAAAGGGTTGGCTTGAGGACACCTTTCCTGCTGCTTGCCCCAGGGCATATTCTGTATTACTTATTGTGGGTCTCAAAATTGCTTGTTATTCCTCTGCATCCCAGTGGAACATCCATCTTTCTATGCTATTATTTTAGGGGAGCAGGAGTGGAAGAAAGAGCTTGCTTTCCTTGCTGATAAAGAGTGGTCTATTTTAGAGAGAAGAGGTGATGCCACCTAAAAACCAAGATGGGTCATGGAGAGTTTGAGTTGCTGACAGGTAGAACTAAGGAGTGGCAATAACCAGAAAGGGAGTAGTAGGGTCACAATGGCTCCTGTCTTGTGTTCTAGTATGTGGCACCACACATAGAAACAAGCTTAGGAAGCAAAAACAACCCACCAAATCAATGTAGCTCAGTATAGATGGTCAATGTAGGCCAGTAACTCCATACACCCCAGTTGACTCTTTCATTAGAAGGTGTTAGGCACCTGTAACATTCCACTTCTTCTTCATTTTCTTTGCGTAATTTGAGGGATTGACAAAGGGTTCATTGGGGTGTTTGTAAGTTTCATAATACCAATAATCAGAGCTGTAACTAGCAATTTTAGTGCCAGGGGCTGGTCACACAAGATGCACCCTTAAACGAACTTTGCAATTCATGAGGTGAAAATAATATAAGTTAATGAATACTATTTCAATTGAGGGGAAGATCTTGGAACACAGTACAGGGGAAGAGTGATAGACCCCACCCTGTGACAACAGAAGACTGCCGGGGAAGCCAATGCTTAGGGGGAATTTGAGAGGATTTCCCTGGGGAGAAGCTCACCTGATGTGAGTGAATGAGGTTGCAAGGGAAGGAAGGGAGGCCATCTGTTAATGTCCTATTTTAGCTTATTATTCTTGCTAACTAGGTGCTAAACTCAAGTTATTCCTGTGATGCTAAGGAGAGAAAATGCCATCAAAATGTAAATGCAACAGATTCTTTAAAAAAATGTACAATCTTTTAAAATCATTATTTTAAATGTTCCTACTCTCTAAATTTCAGTGCCTTGGGGCAAAGCCCCATTCACCCTGCCCTAGTTATGGCTCTGCCAACATTTATTCTCTTTTTCAGCTCAACAACCACAATAATCTAATAACTTCCAGGTCAACTACTTTGGGGGTCATTGGTTGATAGCTAAAGAAACCAAAAGGATTGCCATAATGGTGGATCCAGCTCTGTTATGCTCACGGTCCCAGAGCCTAATGAATGCCCTGGATGAGAAAAGCTATGTCAGGCAGTCAACAAGAATTTATTGTCCATGTGGCTCTACAATATTGAATGCTAGAATTCAAATCCAGATTTCTTTTGTTGGAGTGCTCTGAATCAAACCAAGCACCTCCAATTGCACTCCCATAAACACATCACTGCTGTCTTTATATAACAACAGAGATCTTATTCTGAGGTAGAATGGAGAAAGCATTGCCCTGGCATAAAGAGTCAGTGCTCTCCTCACTAGCCTTGTGATGTGGGGAGAGTGAGTTAACATTTCTAGCCCAGTTCTAGTCTTTTTCTGGAGGTAGAGGGTTTGGAATAGCAGATCCCCAAGGCTCCTTGCAGCACTATCATTCTATGATTCTTTGACATGCCAAGGGAAGAAAGAGGGAATGCTATTACCTGGTCCTCCCTATCTATTCCTTTAAAGTGCCTTCACAGCCTTATGAATGCCACCTCTCACTCTTGACATAGTTGTTCCCTCCCTTCTACCTATCCAAATTCTATCTATTTTTTATGACTTAGTCAATGAACCCTTTCCTGAATCTTTATTTTATTGTATTACTGTATTTGTTGTTGTTCAGTCATTTTTTCAGTCTTCATGATTCCATTTGGGGAAATTTTCTTGGCAAAGATACTGAAGCCATTTGCCATTTCCTTCTCCTCCTAATTTTACAGATAAGGAAACTGAGGCAAACAGAGTTAAGGGACTTGCCCAAGGACACACAGCTAGTGAGTTTCTGAGGCCAGATCAGAACTCTAGTCTTACTGATTCCAGGTCTGGTACTCTATATATTAATGCCACTTAGCTACTCCTGTTTGATTGTAAGCAAGACACAATTGGAAAAGTTAAGCTTTACTACACATACATACATATGCTGAATTCTAAAGTGATTACAATTTTTACTCTTTAATGCAGATAATCCCCACATATATATCCATAGATATAGTCCAGCCTGGGTTGGTTACTACCTTTTCTGCATGATAAATATACATAAAACAATTCCTGAACACCATGGGGCATCAGAAATGACAAGAAATTCAGAAGGACAGGGAGAAGCACAGAGGGGCAATAGGACAAAGAGGGAAGACAAGGTCAGTTTCATGCATGACTGCATAGGAGACACACACACACATTCTAGTTCCCTTGGTATCTGGTTTGCTTCATCTTGGTTCTGCAGAGCTGGTCAATTGGTTTGATTGGTTTTTCAAGTCTGTGCTAAGCCCCAGGGCTAAACTGGGAAGGCTGATGCCCCTGTGATGGACCCCATGCCACCCAGGCCTGTGTGAATACCAAGGAGAAGTACAATGTGTTCCATTTTAACTCCACAAAGGATATGGAGGAAGTGCTGCAGGTAATCCACTGTGCCACCTCTCTACTCCTATATTATTTTAAGTAAGACACAATTAGATAAGTGATGCATGCATATGATGGATTCTAAGGAAATTATAATTTTGGTAGGGTTTGAATTATTTTTATCCTTGCTTTGATTCATTAGTGCAAATATCCATGATGGCCTGACTGTATATATTATCTGGAAGGATCATCGGATTTAGAGTCAGAGAACCTGAGTTCAAGTCCTTACTTGGCTACTTACTACTTGTATGATTTTGGTTAATACACGTGTTAACACTTATGGGCTTCAGCTTCATGAGCTATAAAATGAGAAGACTTCTGTTAAAGGATTTCTGAAGCTCCAGCTCCAGACCTGTAATCCCATGTTCTTGTGTTCTAAGTCCAGCTGTCAATATGGTACCACAAAGGCAAGAATCAGGACTAGAAGTCAGGAGACATGAATTTCAATCCCAGTCCTACTACTAATTTGCGACTGAATAAGAGCACGTCCTTTACTTCTCTAAAACTCAAAGTCCTTATTGGTAAAACAAATGAATTGGGCTTCCTCGTCTCTAGTTTCCTTTTTCAGTTCAACTCTACTGAATTGTGCAATTCTGAAATTTTGACACTATGACACAGATGAGAAGTAGAGTGCCACGCTGAGAAAAGCATTGGATTTGGAATCAGAGGACCTGTAAATCTATCCTTCTAGGCCACTTGACTCCTTGTGTCACCTGAGTAGGTCATTTAACCTCTTGGGACTTCAAATTCCTCATTTGGTAAATTAGGGGGTTGCACTAAATCTATGACTCTCTCATGCTTTTCCTGACCTTTTTAGTGCTCATAGAAGTCTCTCTCTCCTCTGAAATTCTCGCCCTTCTGCTTCATGCTAACCATCTGGCAATTAATCATGTAGTGCTTTATGGTATCTCTTATCTCGCTATTTAACTTTTCATGTGTTACTGGTCTCCCTAAATGGATTGTAAGCTCCTCAAGGGAAGGGACTCTGTCCTATACTTCTCTTTTTATCCTTTTCAACTGTTAGCTGTGTTAGTGGCTTAGAGCTATAAAAGCTGCCTGCTGTCTCCAGTAGAGAAGCCCTTGGGCTAAGATATGGCAGGTTGTAAACAACTTCCCTCTCTTCACAGTTGTGATGAGATGCCCACAGATCAGTCATGGTCTCCACTTGGGAGCCATAAGGCTGAAGCTGTATAAAGCAGCACCAGGGATTCCTGGTGCTGGTGATTCTTGTCACTCACTTCCTAGCTATGGCAGAAATTATGGAAGAGTATTTTCTTTGTATATGGTGAAGAAGCAAATTTGCATAGGGCCCAATGCTCCCAGGAACCATAGCCCTGCAATGTCCCATGGTTGACTGTCCTTGGGTACCAACATATTTATCTCTGGGTCAATGTCAGTCTCTTGGGATTGCAGTCATTGATGAAAATAATTTCTAGAACAGTTTCTGTTTGTCTTTTAAAGCCTTTCTATCTTTCTAATCTTACATTTTACTCCATTGCTTTCCTCTATTCCTCACCCCTTTCTTTTCTTAAATCCCAGCCCTGTAGTACTTTGCAAGTCAATGCCACTGGCCTCCTAGATTTCCCTTGCACTAAAAACCCCTTCTAACTCTAGCATTTTCTTTCTTTAAAAAAAAAATCCTTACCTTTCATCTTAGAATTAATACTGTGTATTGGCTCCAAGGCAGAAAGGTGGTAAGGGCTAGGTAATGGGGTTTAATGAGACTTGCCCAGGGTTACCCAGCTAGTCAGTGTCTGAGGTTGAATTTGAACTCAGGACTCCCCATCTGTAGGCTTGGCTCTCAATCCATTGAGCCACCTAGCTGCCCCTACTCCAGCCATTTTCACTGGCTGTATACAGTACCTGGACCACTTCCCTTCCTCATGTCCTAATTTCCTTGGCTTCCTTAAAGTCTCAGATAAAATCCCTCCCTCTGAAAAAAGCTTTTACCAATCCACCTTAATGCTAGGATGTTAACTCTGAGACTATCCCTACTTTATTCCAGCTATGTCTTGTTTGCACATAGTTGTTTGAAGGCTGTTCCTCTCACTTCCAATTAGACTGGGAGCTCCTTGAGGGCAGGGATTGTTTTTACCTGTCTCTGAATGCCCAGTGCTTAACATGGTGCCTGGTACATGTGGGTGCTGCCTTCTTGATTCATTCGACTTTTATCTCACTATGACTGTGATGACCCACCAGCCCGTCTCTAATAGCTCATAAGAGAGCACCCTCATAGGCTCCATGCTGGCCACATAATAGGTGATCAATAACTACTCCTCGGCTGATTGATTACAGTGTTTGTTGTCTGCAGATTTCCTGATTGATTAACTATTTGTGGATCCCCTTGGGGTGGAGCACCTCATTTAACACCAGAATCTTGTGCATTTCTGAAATTTAATCTGGATGTCTTTTAATTATTCTAAACAGAACTATTATCAGAAGACAGAAATTAGTCTACAATAGACCATGGGAAAGATAATCAAGCCATCACTGGCTTTCTGAACGTGAAGAGGAAAGAAGGGGAAACACCTTTGTGTTTTGCTGATCCTTCTTTCCAACTGAAGGTCTTCAAGGTCCAGGCTAGTCAGATCCCACAGCCTTGGTTTTACTTACTGTCTTACTGAGCACACAGTAGCTTCTCACCTAAGAAACAGGGAGGGAAGAATTAAAAAAAAAAAAGTAATTCTGGTCCCCTGAAGCTGTAAACTTCCCTCAGGGCAAAGTAGCTAACAGAATGATTGGAAGAAGGATGGCAAGGGAGAGGAAAGTTGAAACTGACTTCCTCTGTGTGTGTGTGTGATGCAACTTTTAAAATACCTCCAGAGAAAACTTGAAAGCACAGATCTAGACCTTACCTGCCATCCACATTCTCATCATGCTAGTAAATAGAAAGCATGACCAGAATCCCTTCTGTAAAACAGTGGTGTAGTTTTTACGTTGAACGTTTATGGTGCAATTCAGGCCAAAGGTAGAAAGAACATATTGGTTTTGGAGTTAGATGACTTGGGTCCAAGTCTTACCTCTGGCACATAATACCTGTGTGACCTTAGGCAAGTCATATAACTTTTCCAGCATTGGTCCTTCATCTGTGAAATGAGGTAGCTGGATTAGCCAACCTCCGTCGTCTCTCCCAGCTTTAAATCTATGATTCTGTGAACCTAAGGTAACAGGAAGCTTGAAAATGTCTATAGAAAAAGAACTGCAATGATCAGAAGGATGGCAATGAGGATATATGCCACCTAGCTGCACACAGGGTATTCTCTGCTGTGGTAGCTTGCTGAGCCTTTTCAGGGCTGTTCATCCACCTTTGGTGGCTAGCTCTCATCTGTGGCTTGAAGAAGCTGCACACCAGATACACTCCAGTAAAACCATTATGGCAGAGGGGCTAAACCAGGTTGAGAGTAAATCACAAGCCTCAAACTCTTTAGTGAATGAGAGGGGTGTCTATCCCAAGCATGGGAAGCCTTCCCTTAGTGGAATGGACTGGCGAGAACAATTTACTCCAGTGGCCATGAAGGTGGCTGAAGCAGGCACTGGGGAGTGCTTAGAAGTTGGTCAAACGTAGAACAAGACCAGGTTATCCACTGCATCCCAAACCATCACCAGTGGTCCTTACTTTTGACTCTGATGAGCAAAAAAGAGTGAGTCTAAAGAATTTCTGCCCTATTTAAATCTAATTCACCATCAAGTTAAGACATTACCTAACAATGTCATTGGTTTTCTTTGAAATGAAGGACAAACAACTAAAAAGATTGGAGCTTTTCAGCCTAGAAAGGGAAAGGTTTTGAGAGGGTTGGACTAATAGCATTCCATTTGTTTCCAGAAGACCACCTACCAGACTTGCTGCTCACGTGATTTTTAAAAATTACACGTGGATACAATTTTTAATAATCATTTTTCTGGTCCATGTTCTCTCCTTCCCCCTTATCCCTCTCACCTTTCCAGCACTGCAGGGTAATATTACAAATGCTTAATATTCATCTTATTGTAAAACGAGAAACATATCGCTTACAGTAGAGAAAATTTCAAGAAGGAAAAAGAAAGTAAAGAATGCAACTTCCATCTGCATTCAGATTCCATCAGTTCCTTTTTGGGTGATGGATAATCACCTTTTTTTGTCATTAGTCCCTTAGAGTTGTACTGGATCCTTGCCTTGCTGATAATAATTAAGTCCTTCACAGTTGATCATTATATACTCTTGTTATTGTTATGTTCAACATTCTCCTCATTCTGTTCACTTCACTTTGCAGCACTTCGTAGAAGTCTTTCCACATTTTTTTGGTGATCATCTTGTCTGGCATTTCTTTTGGCACAATAGTATTCTGTTACAACCCTGTACCACAACTTAGTCAGCCATTCCTCAATTGATGGGCATCCTTTCAATTTCCAGTTCTTTGCTATAAGTATTTTTGTAAAATAGTTTTTTCCCTCTATATTTGATCTCTTTGGGATGCAGACCTAGTAGATGCAGTTTTATGGCCCTTTGGGCATGGTTCCAAATTCTTCTCTAGAATAGTTATCAGTTCATAGCTCCATCAAGATTAGTGTATTAGTGTCCCATTTTTTTTATATTCCCTCCATCATTAGTCATTTTCCCTTTTTGGCACATTAGCCAGTCTGATGGGTGTAAGGTGGTACCTCAAAGTTCTTTTAGTTTGCATTTCTCTAATTAATAGTGATTTGGAGCAATTTTTCATCTGATTAAAGATAATTTTAATTTATTCATCTAAGAACTGGCTGTTCATATCCTTTGACCATTTATCAATAGGGAAATGCCTTGATTTCTTATATATTTAATTCAGTTCTCTCTATATATCTGGGAAACGAGGCTTTTGTCAGATACCTGCTATAAAACCCCCACCCCCCACCCCCAGTTTGTTTTTTCCTCTTCTAATCTTGGTTGCATTGGTTTTGTTTGAACAAAAATTTTTAAATTTAATGCTTGTGTGACTGAGGATATAACTTCAGGCCCTGAACCTTAGTTTCCTCCTGTGTAATCCAAAGATGAGCTCAAAATTCCCTTGCAGTTCTATTCTTCTCTGAGTGATTGCCTCTTTTGGTCCATTCCAGTGATTTCATCACATGGTGAACTCCCTCTACTGAGGAAGATGAATAATTTGTCTGTAATTTATAGTCTTAGTCAATTATCTTGGGGGTGCTGAGGCATTCAGGGACTTGTCCAGGATCACACAGACAGTATGAGACACAACTTTCATATTGGTCTTCCTGGCTCCTAGCCCTGCCCTATGTTCACTATTGCATTTCATTCTGACTTTGTGATTTGGAGTTCTTGTTCAGTTGAGTTCAATTCTTTGTGATCCCATTTGGGGTTTTCTTGGCAGAGATATGATACTGGAGTAGTCTGCCATTTCTTTACTTAGCCCATTTTATAGTTGAGGAAACTGAGGCAAACAGGAAGAAGTGTCTTGTGCAGGGTCACATAGCTAGTAAGTATCGAGGCTAGATATGCCACCTAGCTGCCTCTGCTTCTGTCTTCATGATAGAAATCTGTAAAAATCCAGAAGAACAATGGAGAAGAGCTGAAATGAGGGTAGGCTTTTTGGGCAAATCCTAAAAGAGACTTAAGTGAGTAGCTGGGTAAAAAGACATATTTGAAACTTGAATAAACTAAATTTAGGACAAAAAAGTCAGCACACAGCATATAATAAACTAATGGAACTAATTTCCCTAACAGTAGACTAGACAGGAAATATGAATGGATTTTCAAAGAAGTTTGCATACATTTATGAGTGACAGAGTCATAAATGCTGAGAGAAGTTAGCTTAACTTTCAAGGTTCCGTTATTAAATAGTTTAATTATGCTTCCTACCTCATCTGCCTGCCCTTGTCCCATACCTAAAGACATGAGGGTGATAGAGTGGATAGAGCACTGGAAGACCTGAGTTCAAATCTGACTTGGACACTTAACAAGCTATCTAGTTGTGTTACCCTGACCAAGTCACTTTACCAGTGTATGCATCAGTTTCTTCAAATGTAAAATGGAGATAATAATGGCACTATCTTCTGATGGTTTCATGAAGATACAATGAGATAATATTTTTAAAGTACTTGTTTTAATGCCTGGCACAATTAGTCCTTTTGAGGGGGGGTGCTAGGGTTCTCTAAGTATAATAGAACATTGGTCTAGGTCTGTGATGGCAAACCTATGGCATTCATTCCAGAAAAGGCACACAGAGCCCATCACCTGCCAGAATTCATTACTAGAGAGGCTGAGGGACTTAGGTCAAGTTGCCTCCTTCCCCCTCTCCAATGGGCCTGAGGACATTTCTCACATGACCTGCCCCTCTGCCCAGCAGCCCAATGGGAGTGCTTCCTCCATCCCCTGTCTAGGATAAGGTGGGCAGGTCACAGGCTGCAAAGCTAGGGAGGGAAGCAGAGCTCTCAGGTCATTCCCCTCCTTAACCCTAACCCTAAATTCATTTCTAACCCAAACTCTAAACCCAAGGACATTTTTTTACTTCACTCTTTCCTCTGCTCAGCAGCCCAATGAGAGTGTTTTCTCCCTACCTTGTAAGGAGACAGGGCAGCGGCTTGACACTCAGTCTGGGGTGGGTGGGTGGGGCATAGCACAAGGTGTGGGGGCATGGCATGTGTTCTCTAAAAGGTTCATCATCACTAGTGTAGGTGAATCATGGGACTGACAATGTGTAACCATTTCTATGTACTTATATAGGGTTTTAGGATTATAGATTATTATTTTTTATTTTTACATTTTTCCTATGGTTACATGATTCATCTTTTCTCCCTCCCCTCATCCCTCCCCCTTCCTTCATTTTTTCTCCCTCCCCCTTCCTGGAGTTGACAAGAAATTCCATTGAGTTATACACACACACACACACACACACACACACACACACACATATATAATCACTCAAACCCATTTCCATAGAATTCATTTTTGTAAAAAAGTAATCCTTTATGAACGAAAACCCTAAATCCTATACCCATTTAAAAAAGTAATAAATCATAGGCTTTCTTTCTGCGTTTCTACTCCCACAGTTCTTTCTCTGGATGTGGATAGCATTCTTCTTTCTCATAAGCACCTCAGAACTGTCCTGGATCATTGCATTGCTATTGGTAGAAAAGTCAATTATATTTGTTTGCCCTATAATGTTACAGTTTCTGTGTATAATGTTTTCCTGGTTCTGCTTATTTCACTGTGCATCAGTTTATGTAGGTCTTTCCAGTTCCTATAGAATTCCATCAATTTATCATTTTTTATAGCACAATAGTATTCCATCTCCATCATTTACCACATTGTTCAGTCATTCCCCATAGGCTCATAGAGTTAGAGCTAGAAGTGACCCCAGAGATTCTCTAGTCTAACCCTTTTGTTTTAGAGATGAGTTGAAACGACTTGTTCGAGGTCACATAGAACCAGGATTCAAACAGAGGCCCCTTGACTCCAGAGTCCTTAGGGATGGAACCACACTTATTCAGAACACCCCTGAGAAGAGTATTCTGCTCACTCACCATAGGGCACTCACATTTTTCTGAAGATGTTTGCGGCTATTGTTCAGTCATTTTGCTCATGTCTGACTCTTTGGGATCTTACTTTTTGGTTTTCTTGGCTGAGTGATTTGCCACTTTCTTTTCCAGTTCATTTTACAGATAAGGAAACTGAGACAACCATGATTAAATGACTTTCCCATGGTCATATAGCTAATAAGTATCTGACACCAAATTTGAACTTGGAGAGATGAATCTTCCTGATTGTAGGACCAGCACTCTCTGGCTGCCTCTCTGAAGAGGAGAGGAGAAAAAAATTGAGTTTCATTTTCATCTTTACCCTCTCTTTAGGCCATAGCTGAGCCACTGGAAAATCAGTCTGAACTGTTCTCTGGGGGGAAGGAGTCATCCAGCTTCCAGCCAAAGCAAAGTGGACTATCTGTCTTTGAACTTCAACCCCTGGCAAAGGTGAGACCAAGAATAATAGACTCATTGCAAGAGGGAATGATCTGAATCAGCAAAGTAGCACCTGGCATAAGAAGAATGGCAACTGCTGTCATGAGAGACATTTAATTTGGTTACCTGTTCACACATCAGAACACCTGGCCCTTTTCCTAAAGGAAAAATTTATTTACGTAAATAAATACTTCAGCCTTAGGTCTGGAACAGAGCTTTTGCCAGCAGCACCAAACCAAATTTCATAGTTTGGGAAGCATTCATAAGCTTTCTTAGATAGTGCCTCTTCACCTGCTTATGAGCTCTCTCCAGAGAGGAATGTGTGCAAATACAATTCTCTTGTATAGGGGAAGGAACTCTGGACTATAAGTCTGGAGAGGTAGAGGCCAGCGCTCTGTCTAGAACTGGCCATGTGATCCTTGGGCAGTTATACCATCTCACTGGGTGTCAGTTTTCTCATCTATAATAAGGAAGAATTAAATTAGTCAATCTCTGACGTCTCTCCCATCTCTACTATTCTAGTATAACAACTTTTTTAAAACTACATGAAATCCCAGGATCCCATGACTAGAAAGGACCTGGAGTATTCTCCATATGGCTCATTCTTAGTTAGGGTGATTATATGTCCTTCATTTTTTTCTGAAGAGGTTAAATGGCATAATGGGATGATATCTTGATTTTGCCTGTGAATTGGATTTGTCAGAGTTGTAAAAAAAAATCCTCAGCCTAATTCTCAATCTCTCTCTCTCTCTCTCTCTCTCTCTCTCTCTCTCTCTCTCTCTCTCTCTCTCTCTCTCTCTCTCTCTCTCTCTCTCTCTCTCTCTCTCTCTCTCTCTCTCTCTTTCTCCCTCCCTCCCTCCCAGACTCATCCAAGTCCACTGGCAAGATAAAAGTCAAGATGACGGTAATGGCCCAGGATGTAATGGATAACCTTGACTACTTCTTTGATGTCTTGACTGGGATCTAAGCACTTCACAGCACCTGCTTCAGCCACCTCCAACACTAGGCTGTTACAACAAATTGTTCTCAGCTGCCCATTCCACCAGGCGAAGTCTCTACGTGCCTTAAGTAGGCACCCCCTATTTCACCAATGGGTTTGAAGTTTGTCAGTTAACCTCGACCTGGCTCAGCCCAACTGTTGAGATGGTTTTACCAAGGTCTGGCCCCTGGGCATACTACAATTTCTTAGAGTCACAGGTGAGAGTTGAGTGAGAAATGGACACCGAAGGTGGATGAGTAACCCTGAAAAGGGCTCAGCAAGCCCTCCAACCAGAAGTGTTAGTCTTCCCTGAACATGTCATCATCAGGATTTCTCTTGATCCCTCAAGGGAGGGCCATTGAGCAGGAGATGGCTGGGATGATATAAGATTTCTAAAATGTATTATAAATCTTTAGGTGCATTTAAATATTATCTGTCATTATCATCATTATCATTCTTCCCAATTTTTTAAAAGATACTCTGAGAATACCTTCCATAGTTGGATTAAAAAAAAAAACTGGTTGTTTAAGAATATCATTGTGGGTTGGACTAGATGGCACTATAATCACAGGACTTGGGTTCTAATTCTGGCCCTGCAATTTGTTAGTTGTGTGACCATGAGATGGTCATTTCCCCACTTGGTGCTTTTGTTTCCTGGTCTGACAATGAGGCACTTGAGCTACCTATCATATCACAGGGTGGGGCTGAGGATAGCACTTAGTTAACCTGTAAATCGTCAAGTAATAGAAATTATTGCAGTCATTATGGCCATAGTGGTAGAACAAGCTCAGGTTCTAGGTTGGTGTCCATGGTGTTGAGTAAAATCTATTGTAAGGATCACAAAATGATCCTCGAGCCTGACTTTCTGGTAAGTATTTCCAACTTTCTTCAGAGGATTAAACAGGAAGTAAGAACTAATGGATAGAGAGCCTGGCTTAGAATCAGAGACTTTGATTCAAATCTCACCTCTGTTACCTATGAGGCATGGATGGTATGGAGCAGAGATGTCGAACTTGCAGCCCAGAGACTATGTGGCCCATAACATTTCAGAGAACCATATTAAAATGTATTTGGGAAATATTTAACAAAATAAATAAAAATATAATTGAGTATAGAGTTAATATACATAGGCAGCAAGGTGGATAAAGTTTAAGGTTTAGAGTCAGGAAGACCTGAGTTCAAATCTGACATCAGACACTTATTAGCTGTCCCTCAACCCTGCTTGCCTCAGTTTACTCATCTGTAAAATGATCTGGAAAAATAAATGGCAAACCACTCTAGTATTTTCCCCAAGGAAACTCCTAATGAGGTCATGAAGAGTAGAATACAAGGGAAACAAGTGAACAACCACAGTATTAATATGTGATCATTTAAGTCAAATTTGCCAGCAGGAATTTTCTTTTACATTTAGTGGCCCTGTTTCTATTTGACTTTGACATCACTGCTGTGGTGGATAGGGCATTAGACTTCGATCCAAGAAAACCTGAATTTATATTCTTCCATGCTTGACCTCTCTTGGCTTTGGTTTCCTCATCCATAATATGGGAAAATAATAGCATTTATCTCATGTATGTGATGTTTAAATGCCATAACATATGCAAAATGCTTTGCAAACCTTAAAACACTATATAAATGTTGGTTATTTTTTAAATTATCATTCTTATAATCATAATTGCTATTATTATTATTTTTATATTGACTGGGTGACTTTGGACAGGTCAACCTCTGAATGCCCCAAGAAAGATTCTATAACACTACCAAATAGGGAGTTGATCTGTATCAATAGAAGGAGTATTCTCACTAGAGTTTCATATAATGAAAGTTTCAATCAATGTAATCAGTCATTGATCTTCTAGGCCCAGTCATTTTCCACCAAGCCTAAAGAACACCGTCAGGAGAATTCATTGCATTGGGAGTGGAGGATGAGTCTAGACCTAACTGTCATGAACAGGAATGAGCTGGAAGGAATGTGAGGGTAATCTGTAAGCCCTGGTGGGGGAGGATGACAACATAGTTCCCCTCTCACACTCCTATTCCTCCGAGGAGAGGTCGGTTCTACACACTCCACTCATCAGCACCTCTTCCAGACCCATTTCTTTTAGGCCAGTACTCTGTTTGTGGGGACACGTGAAGACCAACCGGAAACCACTGGTTGTGCTTATCCATAAGCAAGGGGCTCTCGCATGTGTCCTTTCCTACCTAGTCAAAGCCCCACTCCATGGAAGGTGCCCCAGTTGAGTTTTTCCTGTTACCCTTGTCACAGAGAAGACAAGTCTTTCTATTCTCCTTAGATCATGGGATCATTGAGCATGAAGAGACCTTCGAGATTACCTAGTCCAATATTTGTCACTTGATAGATGAAGCCTAAAGAGGTCACGTGCCCTAGGAAGTTTACATAGGCAAAAATAAATGGTAGAGAAATTCACTCAGGTCTTCTGACTCTCAGAACTGGATCCAGCCTATAAGGAGAGCATAAGTTCTTAATCCTTTTTGGTCACAGACCTCTTTTGGTGACGTCTATAGACCCCTTCTCAGAGTGCATGCAATAAAGTGATTAGGATTTTTTAAAGCTTTTGTTTTAGAATTAATGCTGTGTATTGATTCCAAGGCAAAAGAGAGGTAAAGAAATGGTAGAATGGGAGTTAAATGACTTGTCCAGGGTCCTAAAACTAGGAAGTGCCTGAGATCTCACATTTGATCCACTGAGCCACTTGGATGATTAGGATTATAAAGGAAATTAATTATATTAAAACAGTAATTTTATTTTAAAATAGCAAGTTCATGGACTCCTTTTAACCCATTAAGAACCCCTTAGTTAGAGAAAAATGGGAAGATTCCATCATAGTTCCAAATTCTGTTTCCCAATTCTATCCCCCCTAGTGGTGCTTCAGGGTTGTCTTTCTATCAACAGCCCGAATGAAAGGAAGCAACGTGTTGGTGGGCTTCAGGAAGGGAGCACTGCAGAGGGAAGTGGTTTGGGGGATTTCAAATAGAGAGATAAGAAAGCAGCAACTGAAAACTAGGCCTCTTGGTTGGGAGATGAAACAAAGTACCATTTTACCTCCAAAAGAATGTGTCTAATAACAGTAATCAGAAAATAATGATATCCATGAGGTCCTTGGCAAAGCCACCCAGGAAAAGAAAAACAAAAGGATGCAAAGTCCTCGCTGAGTCATAATGCCACCTTTTAGCATCAAAAAATGGCTCTGAATCAGATTCAGAAAAACTGGTTTTATCCAACCTACACTTGGCTGTCTGGGTTCTTTTGTGCTCCTTCTGTCAATAGCTACATATTGTACAGATACTGGCAACATATTGGCTTGCCTTTGAAACGCTGGAAACAACAAACCAAATGAAACGAAGAAGGGATGCCTCTTTGATGTTCAAAGTATAAATACAACAATAACCCACTGATAGCCAGTCTCAGTTCAAGTTCCAGCTGTTTCTTCCCTAAACAACTTCCTGCCACCCCAACTCACCCACCCCCAAGTCTGCAGTAGTCTCGCCCTCCTCTGAACTGACTGCCTCTACTACTCTTCTGGCATCTCTCCTGGCCTGCCCTGGATTGTCATCTCTCTTTTCATGTGGACCAGCCTTGTCTCCCCATCGAAACTCTAAGGTTGCTGGCTGCGTTTGATGCCTCTGTCGCTCTCCCGATGCCTTCGCACTTCTGAGGCATTGGATAGAGGTCTGTTGAACGAATAACCCAAGCTCTGGTCCCTCCCTCGGTGCCCATTCAAAGCTTCCCCACAGGATAGCCTTTTCAGCTTGAGTGAGAGTGATGAGAGGTGGCCAGTTGGATGTTTCAGATCTACCTATCCTTCCAGGGCTGTTTGTGTCCGTAGCTAGCGTGCACGTGTATTGTTGGGAATTCAGGGAAAACTAGTACTTCTGGTGGGAGGGCTTGCCAAGCCCCTTTCAGGGCTGCTCATCCACCCGTGGCTCCAAGAAGCTGTAGCACAAGTAGCATCCACACCCCAGTAAAACCATCTGGGCAGATGGGTGAAACTGAGGGTGACGGACGGGGCTCAAACCTGTCAGGGAGTGAAGGCATGCGAAGACGTTCCCCAGAGGAATGGGAGGATGAGAACGATTTATTCCACCAGACAGGGAGGCAGCAAAATCAGATTCTGTGGAGCACCAGGAGCTTGGTGGTACCTCATAGAGGCCAGGGTCATCCGCTGTCTCGTCAGGAGTCTTGCCTTTTGTCTTGCCGCTGAACTTTGACAGCTCTAGAAGAGAGAGGGAAGCTGATGACTTCCACGGCTTCTCCTCCCACAAATCCAATTCATGCTCTAGTCAAAAGATGCCGCCAGTGATGCCATTTTGGTCCTCTTTGGTTTCAGTACCAAAAAGTGTGTAATAAAGCTACCCTACCATGAATGGGCAAGAGCTGAGATTCTGTGAGTCAGAGAGCAGAAGTATTTGGCCTTAACTAGAGTGTCCTGGAGAGATCTGCCTATTATAGGGACATATACTTAACATCAGGGCAGATGTTTTTTTCCCCCACTATAATATTAGCATTCCTTGAGAATGAGGACTGTTTGATTTTTGTATCTGAAGCCCTTAGCCCATAGCAGGCATTTGATAAATGCCTTTAAAAATTTATTTGTTTGTTTGTTACATTAAAATGTCTAGGTAACACTCTGTCTCTCTCTGTCTCTGTCTCTGTCTCTCTGTCTCTGTCTCTGTCTCTCTCTGTCTCTGTCTCTCTCTGTCTCTGTCTCTCTGTCTCTCCGTCTCTCCGTCTCTCCGTCTCTCTGTCTCTCTCTCTGTCTCTCTCTCTGTCTCTCTCTCTCTGTCTCTGTCTCTCTCTCTCTCTCTCTCTCTCTCTCTCTCTCTCTCTCTCTCTCTCTCTCTCTCTCTCTCTCTCTCTCTCTCTCTCTTCTCCTTCCTCTCCCCCAGCAGAGAAGGCATCATTTGACAAAAAGATGTATGTCTACATAAAACTGTGTTGTGCTTGTTTCTATTCATCAGCTCTTTCTCTGGAGGTGGACACACAGAAGTCATTCTTCAAACAATATTTCTGTAGCTGTAGATAATGTTCTTTTGGTCCTGCTCATTTCATTCTTCATAATTTAATGGCAGTCTTTCAATGTTTTAAAAAAATTTCCCAGCTTGTCATTTCTTAAGGATGAGTGCTTTTTAAACGAATGAGTGGACGATTGCAGGAGATATCCAAGTCTCATCTATGTAAAATCCCACCCCATCCCTGCCCCGTGAACTTTCAGGGGGGTCAGAATTATTTGTTTAAATGAGCATAAATCCACTGACCACATTAGCATGGATTTGACCAGCCTCCCATCCAGTAACAATAACTTGCATTTATTTAGTGACTGAAGTTTGCAAAAAGTTTTGCACACATTATTTCATTCAATTCTCATAGCAATTCGGGGAGGTAGGAGCTGTTATCTCCATTTTATACTGAAGGAAACTGACACAGAGAGGTTAAGTGATTTACCCAGGGTCACACAGCAAGTGTCTAAGGTAGAATTTGAATCCAGGTCTTTCTGATTCCAAGTCTTGTATCATGTAGATATTAATGCAGGGATCCCTTCTATAGCACCACCCATTGGTGGTCATCTGGCCTTTATTTGAACACACTTGATGACAAAAATGACAAGGGTCTTCATTCTGTTGATGATTTCCAATTTATCCTATAAAAATAGCTTGTTTGTACACAGTTGTTTGCATATGGTCTTCCCTATTAGATCATGAGCTCCTTGAGAGCAGAGACAGTTTTCCCCCTTTCTTTGAGCCCCCAGAACTTAATAGAGGGCCTTGCATATAGGAGGTACTTAAGAAACGTTTACAGGGGGAATCAAAGTGGCACTGTGGAAAGAGCTCAAGGTCTGGAGTCTGGGGGACTTGGGTTCAGATCTGATTTCAGACACTTCCATGCTGTGTGACCCTTGGCAAGTCACTTAACCCTGTTTACCTAGCCTTTGCCCTTCTGTCTTAGAACTGATACTAAGACAGATGGTAACGGTTTAAAAAAATGCTATTGATTGACTCTCTTTATTAGATAGTTCCGTTGCTGGAGAGTCTTAATTATTAGAAGGTTCTTCCTTATATTGCATCAAGATTTGTTGCCTACAAGTGCCCCCCTAGATCTACCCTATGGACCCTCACAGAATAGAGCTAAGTTCTCCCCCACGTGACAATTTCAGACTCTTGAAGGCATTGCTGCATCTCCACACTGAGGTTGCTCTGGGGGTGAGGAACAGTTGCCATCTGGTCGCAGACATTCAGGCACGTGCCACAGCACCGTTTGCATGTAGCCAAAGGGTCAGCGTGCCCAACTCCAATCCTATGGAATCCCAGCGAGCCATCTGCTAGCCCTGGCTTGTGGATGGGAGGGCCAGAAATACAAATGCAGGTGGGAACTACCACAAGCACACCGGATCATAGCACAGCGCAGTGAGCAGAAGGCGCGTTTCCCTGGGAAGAATCCATGGACCAGATTGCATTCACTAAGCCGAGTTTGCAAATCCTGGAATTGCTGAGCGGCCACAAATGGCTCACATTTTGTTATCGCAAAGAAGACAGAAGCTGCACACGCTGCCCGTGGAAAAGACAGCCTCCAAGTGCAGCCCGAGATAGAATTGGCCCTTATTCTAGGTCTTTCTAAGCACAGATTCATTCTAATGAAGCTTGGCCAAGGCTGGAGGAAGGACAGAAGTGGAGTCGGCATAGACGCCCCACGACATCAGTGGATGTGCAGGGTCTTCCAAAAGTCTCAGTGCACGGGAGAAAGCTTTGTGCGGCTTACAATCACGTGAAACTTTTGTGTCTCCTCCAATTGAGATTTGTGATAATTGGAAGAAGAAAATGTCAAACTTGATAACCTATGGTAGAGAGTCTAGGGATGAGCAGTCTGATGTGGGTGATTAGAAAAACAATAGCAGTGACCACACATTTGTAGAATGCTTGCACTTTAAGGTCTGCCATCATGCTATGGTATATGTTTCCTGTTTTGTCAGAGTTCAACTATGTATCTGCTATTAAAAGAGAGATCTAGTCAAAATTTTTTTCATGATCCCATCTAGGTTTGTTTGTTTGTTTGTTTTTAAAACCCTTACCTTCCATCTTAGAATCAATACTGTATATTGGCTCCAAGGAAGAAGAGTGGGAAGGGCTAGGCAATGGGGGTCAAGTGACTTGCCCAGGGTCACACAGCTGGGAAGTGTCTGAGGCCAGATTTGAACCCAGGAGCTCCCATCTCCGGACCTGCCTCTCAACCCACTGGGCTACCCAGCTGCCCCCTCATCTGGGGTTTTCTTAGCAAAGAAACTTGAGTGGCATGCCATTTCCTTCTCCAACACTTTTGACAGATGAAGAATCTGAGGCAAAGAGAGTAAAGTGACAGCTAGTAAGTGTCTGAGGCCAGATTTGAACTCAGGAAGAACAGTCTTCCTGATTTCAGGCCCAGTACTCTATCCACTGTGTCACCTAGATGCCCTGTAGTAGTAGTAGTAGTAGTCTCTCCGTAACTGAGGATGACGATTGTCTTTGTGTGTTTTTGTGCACAAAGACACTTGTGCATGAAGATTTAAGTGGAAAAGCCGATGCACAGAGACAGTCCCACTCTCTTGGCGTTGGAAGCCTGGGTCCAGTGGCACGAAAAGTCATTACACCTGGAGACTTCCTCAGCTGCATTGGATGGCCGTGTTGTCTTTTGTGCTCCAACATGCCCTAAGCACTCCACAGTGCTTTGCTGTGTCACCCTCTCAGCCGTTGAACCTTCTTATTGGTTTCTTCCATCTGTTCAGCCGAAGCAGTCTTCACATGCTGGGTGAGCAAAGCCCTAGTTCACCAGGGGTCCACGACAACCCAATGGCTACCCTCACAAGGTTTAGCCAGCCTGTCGAAGCCATTCCTGGGGTGTGGCCACTGCCGCATGCTAGCAGCTACTGGGAGCCACAAGTGAGAGCTGGGTGTCAGGTGGGGGTCAGTGGCTGGAGAGCTGCCCTAGGAGGGCACGACAAGCCCTCCATACCAGAGATATTACTCCTCCATGAGCACCCCATACACCCCAGATGCCCTGTGATATAGGTTGTATTGCTATTATTGTGTCTAATTTAGAGGACTCTGAAGCTCTAGACCCACACTGGTGAACTTATGGCACTCAGAGCCCTCTCTGTGGGCATGCATTGCTGAGTTTGCCAGAAAGAGTTACTAGAAAGTGGGAGGGACATGGGGTAGGGCTAGTCTCCTTCCCCTCTCCCATGTAGTTTGCAGTTTGGGGACTCATTCTCTAAAACATTTGCCATCACTGCCCTAAAGTGCATGTAATTAATTAGTTCAAAGCCATCTAGTATACTTTTTAGACCATCCACATAGTGCACAATATGCTACTAGTCAGGTCCTAAACTTAGTTGTCCCCTTTTCTAGTATCCCCCATTGCTCAGACTTCAGGCTCTCATAGTGAAAAGTGTGTGCATTGGCTTTAGGCTCATAGATTTAGAGCAAAAAAAGGACTTTAGAGGTCGTCTAGTCTAATGAACTTGTTTTATAGCTAATGAAACTGAGTGGCTCTAGTTTATATAGAGAACAAGAGGCAGAACTTGAGCTCAGGTCCTCTTGATCTAAACCAAGAGCTCTTTCCACCATACCACGCGTCTCCCCTTGTGAAAGCTATGTTGTGCTCCCAGGGACGTGGAATTTTTTTTTTTAATCAAACCCTTACCTTCCATCTTGGAATCAATACTGTGTATTGGCTCCAAGGCAGAAGAGTGGTAAGGGTTAGGCAATGGGGGTTAAGTGACTTGCCCAGGGTCACACAGCTGGGAAGTGTCTGAGGTCAGATTTGAACCCAGGATCCCTTGTCTCTAGGTCTGGTGCTCAATCCACTGTCATTTAGCTGCTCCTCAAAATATTTTGTTTAAAATACTGTTGAAAACGGTGTTTCTCAAGCACTTCCAAACTTAATCTTGGCACTAATCATACCAATGACTTTAGAAAATTGTTCTGAACTAAAGCACATTTCTTTGCTTTGGTGTGTCCATAATTTCATCAATATGGGTGCTGTCTGGACCAATGAAAATCATGACCCCTTCAGGTTTGCTTGCCCCATGGGATTCCTTTCTATGCTTTGTGATAAATCTTCCAAAGAGAGTCCACAAATGCCTTTTTCCTGGCCTTTCATAATCTCATGGACATATAATAATAATAATGGCAATAATAACAATTTATAATAATATTCACATCTTAAACATGTTATATAGTCATTTTAAGTCCTTGCCTGAATCTTTGTGACCCCCTTTTGGGTTTTTCTCTTGGCAAATATATTGGAGTGGTTTGTCATGTTCTTCTCCAGCTCATTATACAGATAAGGAAACTGAGGCAAACAAAGTGAAGTGACTTGTCCAGGGTCACATGAATGGTATCTGAGGCTCAATTTGAACTCAGACCTTTCCTACTCTCTGGCACTCTGTATACACTGTACCACCTGGTTACCCTATTATATATATATAAAATCTACTATGTGCCAGGCACTGTGTTAAGCACTGTACAAATATTATCTCATTTGGTCCTCAGCACTCTGGAAAGTAGGCTCTATTACTATCTCCATTTTTACAAGTAAGGAAACAGGCAAACAGAGGTTAAGCAACCCTATCCCTGGCTGACATAACTAGTATGTGTCTGAGGCCAGATTTGAACTCACCTATAGAACCTTCCTTAACTCTAGGCTATACTAATGGCAGCCAGGAAGTATTTTGAATAGAGTACCAGGCTGGAATTGGAAAGTCCTGACTGTTTTTGAAACCTTAAGACTGCTCTATAAATGGTAGGTTGTTTTTTTTTTTTTGGGGGGGGGGCTATCTTTCTGTCTGATTAATGAATTTAATAATTATCAATTGCGCATATACTGAGTCATTTTATCTCTTACTCAGTTTCCTCAACTGTAAGTTGAAAAAAATAATACTTGTACTACTTAGCTTGCAGTGGTTTTGTAAACAGAGTGTTGTTAACCTTTAAATATAAAATGAATCCATGAGTCCTCAAGTCGTCCTGCTGTTTTCAATTACTGCCACTTCTAAGCTGGGTCTACCAAGGGATGAACTTATGCCACCTAAGTAATGACTTCCTTCTATTGGCTGCCCCCAATTTATCCTCTATATATCGTGTTTGAATATTCAGTTCTTGCTCTCATGTTTTCTCCCCTATTAAACTATGTGCTTCGTGAGAGGAGGCACTATCTTTTGCTTTTCTCCAGATCCCCAGGATTTAGCCCAGTTCCTGGCCCATAGTAGGTATCTAATAAATGCTTGTGAACTGATTGACTAAACAGTGGTCAGTAAAGTGGTTTAGTTATCCCTACTCGCTTGTGTAGTCCAATCCCCATTTCATCTTAGCTAAGACTAGACCTTCAGCATGCCACCTTTGCCTGCCACTTGTTTGTTCATCTGGTTTGGACCTGTCAACTCACATATACTTCATTTATTTATTTTTTTAATCGAAAAAAATAATTAATTAATTTAGAATATTTTTCCATGGTTACATGATTCATGTTCTTTCCCTCCGCTCCTCCCCACCCCATAGCCAATGAGCAGTTCCACTGGGTTTTACATGTATCATTGATCAAGACCTATTTCTATATTATTGATATTGACACTAGGGAGATCATTTAGAATCTACATCCCCAATCATATCCCCATCAAACCATGTGGTCAAGCAATTGTTTTTCTTCTGTGTTTATACTTCCATAGTTCTTTCTCTGGACATGAATAGTTCACCTATACTTTAACTTGGACTTGGTACAGCCCTTCGAGCACAATTCAGACTAGCTTCCTCTTTGTCCCTTTAAATCTTGATTCAGCTTTTCCATATTTGGTTATTAGCTAGTCAGGTGTCATTCATTTGTTGCCAATGGCCTGAAAAATACTATTCATTTGTAAATTAATTATTTAATGAATTATGACATTTAAGGACATTTAAGCATGTCCTTGGGGGTGATAAGGTAGCCTTAGAAGAAGTTTCCAAATCATGAATAATAGAAGAAATGATTATCAACAATGCTGAGGTTTCACCTCACTCCCTGCAGGTTCTCAAAGATGACTAAGGATAGGAATATTTGAATTTGGAAGAATTATGGGGAAGATAGGCACACAAACACATTACTAGTAGAGCTGTGAATTAATAAAACTATTTCTTAACCTTTACCTTCCATCTTCAAATTAATACTGGGTATTGGTTCCAAGGCAAAAGAGTGGTAAAGGGTAGACAATGGGGGTTAAGTGACTTGCCCAGGATCACACAGTTAGGAAGTGTCTGAGGCCACATTTGAACCAAGGACCTCCCATCTCTGGGCCTGGATCTCAATCCACTGAGCCATCTAGCTGCCCCCAGTAAAACTATTTTGGAAAACAATTTGGAATTTTGCAAAAAAAAAAAGACTAAAATGTTCAGATCTTTTGACCCAGAGATTCTACTAGTTGGCTTTATGGGAATAAGCTACTAGATTTACCCCATAGATAAGATGGAAGTCCCCATACACACCAAAATATTTATAGCAATATTTTTTGGTTGTAGCAAAGACTTGGAAGCAAAATAGATGCTTAATTAATTGGAAAATGGCTAATTAAATTATGGTATATAAATGTAATAGAATATTACTGTAGTACAAAAATAACAATTATGATGAATACATGGGAGCATGGAAAAATTTACATGATATGATCTGGAATAAAGTAAGCAGAACCAAGAAAGGAATAAACATGTTTATAGCAATATAAAGAGAAAAAATAACTACAAAACAAGTAAAAGTGAATGTTGGGGAGACAGCTAGGTGGCTCAGTGGATTGAGAGCCTGGTCTAGAAATGGGAAGTCCTGGATTCCAATTTGACCTCACATATTTCTTAGCTGTATGACCCTGAGCAAGTCATTTAGCCCCCATTGCCTAGTGCTTAGGGCTCTCCTGCATTGGAACCAATGCACAGTATTAATCCTAAGACCAAAGGTAAGGGTTTAAAAATGATTGTTGCAAAAATCCAAAGAACAAATGTGACATCTGCCTCCAAACTCCTTTGCTGAGGTATGAGGTCTACTATTGGGACATTGCATATATTTTTGGACATCTTTTGATATGTGAATCCATGTTACTGATTTTTCTCTTTTAAAAAATAGTATTTGTTATATGAGATGGCTCTCTGGGAAGGGGAAGGGGAGGAGTACTGAGGGAAATTTTGGTTAGGTACAAAAATAAAAGATATCAATAGAACTTATTTTATCAAATGCATTCTAGTCTATATCACCGTGTACTAATGACTCAATGAAAATTGACCCTCACTCTCACCCTTGTATACCAAACTTGGCCACAACGCACAAGATAACTGGGAGTGAGATAAAGAAAGATGGAAAGAATGAGACAAATCTACAGTTAAAAAACTTCCCAGGAATTTCACACAATTTGGTGATGCCCTTCCTGAGTCCTGGAGGCTCATCGGGTTTGACCCCTGCTTTGAGAACAGCCCAATTCATCTTAAAGTCAAAAGAAGTTTCAGCTAGCTTAGTTTTCCATGTTAATAATGGCGCTTTCTTTTTCTTAAAGTGCCATTTTTCTTAGTGCTGCCAAAGCAAGAAAAGTGTTACTCCTTGACATGTTTTTTGCTTGCTAACCGTATCTTCTTTGGGCTTCTGTATTTACAGTACTTATACCAATGTGGGTTAGCCCAGTAGAGATATCAGTTTCCCCATAAGAGATTGATCAATGGGAGAAATATTAAATAATAATAATAATAATAATAATAGTAGATGATTGCCAATAGCCAAAGGTCCAGGCTATGGAGCAATAATAGTAACAGCAACAATAACAATATCAACAATGATAATAAAAAAGAACAATGATAGGCAGCATTTATGTAGTACTTTAAGGTCTGCCAGGAAGTTTACAAATATTACCAAGCCCTATCCTCAGCAGGGAAAGGAGGCAATTGGTGAAGGTCAAAAAGGGGAGCAAATAGTAGAGGTGAAGATTTGGGGGCCATTTGTCAGTATATATCAGAGATTTAGACTTAAGGAAACTAGATTTCAGGGGTAGAAAAATCCAGTTAAAAGATGATAGGAAGATCTTGATCATTAGAGGTACATATTTGGAAATAATCCTTGTAGCAGTGATAAGGAATCTTTATGAGGTCTGAGGAAGATAACATAGTAGGGAAAAGTAAAAAGCTAAGGGTTCTCTGTGTCACTTTTAGGGAGTAGGAGAATAGACTGTCTCTTGAACGCAACTGTATGTTTCGCAAGGGCTGGGGCTTTATACAGTATTTTCCATGGCTCTATGAATAAGCGAGGGGTTAAATACATTTTTGTTAGAAGAATTAATGAATCAACCAATCAGTAAGCATATATAAAGCATCTCTTTTTGCCAATACAGTTCTAGGTGCTCTAGATACCAAGATGGATATGAGACAGTTCCTGCCAATTCATGTATGGAGGGGAGGAAGGCAGAGAAATTTGGAACTAAAACTTTTAAAAAACCAAATGCTAAAAGGTATTTTTACATGCTATTTGGAAAAAAACTAAATATTATTTTAAAAAATGCTGGCTGAAGCAGCAGGTCTTATCTTCCTCAAAAATGCAGAGACTCCACAGCACTGAGTCACACACACACACGTGGCCAACTAGGAGGAAGCATGGAACTTGTGAACGTGTCCTGGGCAATGTCCATTACAATCAGATCTCCTCACTCCAAGTCCAGGATACTTTAAGTACAAATAACTGGACATGCCGGTGAGTCACTTTGGAACTTTTTCAACAATTCTATGCCTTTAAACTTTAGAAATATCTAACTCAAGAGGAAGTAAAATGGGAGGGTGGATAAGAGTGCTGAGTCTGGAGACAGGAAGACGTGAATTCAAATATGGCCTTAGATACTTACTAGCTGGGTGACCCAGGGTAAATCACTTGACCTCTGTCTGCCCCAGTTTCTTTCTCTGTAAAATGAGGATCTTGTCACCTTCCAGGGTTGTTGTGATGCTCAAATGAGATCATATTTGCAAACCTTGAAGTGCTATCAAAATTTTATTATTATATACTAGTGACAGAACAAAGGTAGCACTGAATTACTAGCATCACTCGGAAATCAACACTCTAGAAAAGTTGGGAATCTAGCCAGGTGAAGAAGAATCAATTTCCAGCAGACATCGCTGCTCTGACTCGAGACTGTGGCATTGAAGGTAGAAAGGATGGCTATGTCACTGTGCATAACTATTACTGTAAAAGCCCTAAATAATTGTCAGGGCAGCAAGGTGGTACAGTAAGGCAGCTAAATGGCACAGTGGATAGAATGCCTGGCCAAGAATCAGCAAGACCTGAATTCAAATTTGACCTTGGACATGTCTCGTGACACTGGGCAAGTCACTTAACCTTTTTTGCCTCATCTAGAAAATGAACTGGAAAAGGTAATGACAAACCACTCTAGTATCTTTGCCAAGAAAACCCCAAATGGGGTCACAAAAAATCAAACATGACTTAAATGACTGAATAACAATGAAATAATTATCAGTTTCTTCAAAGGTAGCATATTAGATGTTCAAGAGAACTATGGTCAAGTGGGAAGAATGCTAGCTTTGTGGTGAGATCTGGGTTTAAATCCAGATTTTTCTCCTTCCTATTTACATGAACTAAGGGAAGTCATTCAACCTCAATGGACCTCAATTTTGTCATCTGCAAAATGAGGCAATTTGTTCTAGATCAAGGATTCTTAATCTGCAATGAATAAGAGCATGAACAGATATCAAGAGGCTGTGAACTTGAAT
The DNA here is from genome assembly GCF_027887165.1 of Monodelphis domestica. NCBI lineage: Eukaryota > Metazoa > Chordata > Mammalia > Didelphimorphia > Didelphidae > Monodelphis > Monodelphis domestica. The sequence continues at coordinate 505,718,614 of NC_077229.1, read as the reverse complement.
GGGGAAAAATCTGTATCTCTAGTTTCACTAACTTCTAACTGAAATTTAACAGGCATTTCTTTCAATTATTAAAATAAAAATAAGATGCAAAAAAACCCCCATGATTTTGGGAAAACCTTCATATACTTCATGAAACTGCTAAGGGGGTCTATGACACACACAGAAAGGTTGAGTCTAGATAGTCTTTAAAGTCCATTTTGTATCCAAGCCCTCAGATCCTATTGCCTCACTTTTTGTGATACTGTGGGAATAGATTCTCTCATTTTCCCCCCAGGGCCTTTAAAATGCAGAGTATTTTGCCTCTCCCTTTCTACCCCACTTCTCTCTAGTTTTATAATCCAAACACTTAAAATTGAAGCTTTGTGGATACTGACTGTATCTGGTATTGGTGGGGAGACCTTTCCATGAATATCAGTGTGATTAATGATGTTTCCCCATCAAAAGATCTTTATCTCTGAGAACCTCTGTATTTAGTTTAATTCTGGGTCTCCTCTAATGAATTTAAGCTTTCTCACCCACAAGCAACCAAGCTATTGTTGTTCAGTCCTATCCATCTCTTCATGACCCCATGGGCCATACTCGTCCATGGCATTTTCAGGGCAAAGATAATGGAGTGGTTTGCCAATAGAAGTTAAATGACTTATCCAGGGTCATATACCTAATAAGTATCTGAGGCTAGATTTGAACTCAGGTCTTCCTGACTCTAGTCCAAACTACCAATTAGCAATTTGAATATAAAGTATTTTTATAATAAATATACAAAGATAAAAATGAACTGGCCTTAGGCAATAGGGTGTTTGCTTCATTTTCTATGGTGGTTAGTAGGTGGGATGGGTACAAGGACACCAAAACCAATCTTTAATTCGAGTAGAGAAAGTCTCAGTAGCCTAGGTAGAATCAGAGAATTTCAGAAAAGTCAATATGTACATTCTATTTCCTTGTTTTCTACCTTGAAATAACTGGCCCTTTTACTCTAGTTTCCACACGCCAAGTCTATATCTATCCCAGCTCCTGTTGTGCTGACATTTCCCACAGAAAACCCCACTTTTGTTTGCTGCCATCACCTTGGATGCCCTTCTCCCATTCCTACCTCCATCTTTCTTCCCTACGCACAATTCTTCACAATTTTGTGCCTCTGCTTTCTGCCTATGGCATCATGGGAAAACAGTCCCTTCTCTTCTCCATTCAATGCTTGCATTCTGGGCTCAGTGTATTATAGGACAATGAATTCTTTTCTCTCTGTACCATGCCTCAGGCCAATGGCATTCTGGGAAGGTGATTCATTTTCCGTTTTTCTTCTCTAGTGTGCCTGTCTGCTATGCTGTTTCCCCATCACAGCATCCTGGATAACCAAGGCATTGGCCCTGGAGTTTTCTCCTCATCATGAGTTGTTAGACTTGCAAACTCTTTGGGGGGCCAAGCAATCTGATACTTGCCTCCTTCCCCATTAAAAGCATCTGTTATCCCATCCTCCATCGCAATAGATGGGTAACCTTGCCTGCTAGACTTTCTTCAGTGGTTTGAAGGTCAGGAAAATCATATCTCTAATGGGACTCCTGCTCCTCTGTTGAAAGCGCCATATATTCTTTGCATTTTTATTGATTTTGGCTCCGTTGTTTATTGTCTGGAATCTTAGTGAAATGCCTTAATATATATTCTAGTCTTAGGATTGCGGGTGCTGAAGAAAGATCTGGTAATTTTGAGGAAATGTTTGCATTATCTCTTGTGTTCTAGAGAGACCGAATATAAAGAAACATATTCCGGAACTCAGTTTGTGATATTGGCGCTGGGAATTGGGGAGTGCTGCTGAAAGGGGCTCTTTCATATTCATTTCTGAGATTTAATTTTATTAGCAGATGCAAATGATCTGTTAAGCAAATGTAAAACAAAAGGACAAGCATATGATCTCTGTGTCAATATCAGGATGGCCTGGTCTGAAAGCCCATACAAATAACTCTAAAAAAAAAAGAGCTGATATTGAATGCATTATTTTTTTGAGATTTGACAAAACCCAACCACACAAAGAGATGCCCCCACCAGGCTCCCAGAAACCCGCCACCTTCGAACTTCGACATTTTCCTGACAGTCATCGAGTTTCTTGAGGGCCAAGTCACTGTTTAAGGACTAATGTGTTTGGAGAGGGGAAAAAAATGCTCTGTTATTAGGCAGAATCCCTTTTATATACAGGGAATTGGATCAATTTGACCCTGATTGTCTCTCTTCACTTTATTGTCCCACTACTTCAAACACTGGGCCCTGGGCATTATCTTAAGGAAGAGGCTGATTGAACTGTAGGTCTGACACTTGTCAGCTGTGGATAATGCTGGTTTCAGTCAGTCATGCTCACACATAAATGAGGCATGACAGAGATAGACTGTTGAATAGAAAAAGCAGTTTTACTGTGGGTAACCTTTCTTGAATAAATGCAACAAATAATAAAGTCTGAAAAGAGGAACACGGTCCTTAGGAAAACACGGGGAAGTGCGAAGTCCAATGATAGATGATCTATCTCCTTGCTGATCAGAAATTGCCCATTTTTCAGTGCACATTATCGAGAGAGAAAAGTCGAAGCGCTATAATTATCATAAAAATTACGCTGGCTCAGTCTATACAAGCCACTGTATGCCACCAGATAACAAAACCCGGGGTTTGGCTTGCCATATTAGGAGGCAGCATTATTTATATGCCAAATGGGACTCTCGTTCTGTCCCTTAGAAAATGGTGGCACTCATCTTCTTGAAAAAGAACAGAAAAGCACGTGAAATTCGGTCTTTATCCCTTTAAAAAATGTTTTCTTTTCAAGAAGTCCCATTAGAAATTGTGGAAACCCTACATTTCAATCAAGGGAGTCAAAAGAATGATTTGAATTTACAGGCCTGTAATTGGAACAAATTGGAAACAAAAGAATAGCTCATTCGAGCCACGTGATGTGCCCATAGTCCCGTTGTGTACTGTGTGTTAGGGGGGAAAAATGATGTTTCTTTAAAGCAAGCTAACTCCAGCACAGTCTCAGAGCAATTTGCATAAATGTCTTACCATGATTTTTTTATTTATGGGCCCTAAGTTTCTAATTAAATACTAATTAATACTATCACCAGAATTGTCTCCCATCCCCAGCTCTTCATAGCTTTGTCACTTTGATTAATGCATAGTCATTTATTAACTTATTTAACAAGCCGAGGTGCCTCGTGACAAACCAGATTAAATTATCCTCATAACAGTCTCATTACTGTAAAAAAAAAAGGGGGGGGGGAGAGTTTTAAACTTAATAAAAATTATTCTCAATAATGTTAAAGCTTTTTCACGGCAACCTTAAAAGATAGAAATAGGTTCCGTGTTTGATTTATAATATATGGAGTTGTATAAAGCATCCATTAATAAAATTTATAAGTTCATTTAAGCTTACGCATTACAGTAGTTCTGTAGCCTTGGGTGCTTATTATTTAACTTTTGCTGTAGTTATGAAGATAATTAATGTTCTGACCAGACAGGGACTAAAATACCCACTAGAATGAGATAATTAGAGACATAAATAATGTTTAGATTCTTGTGGGCTGCTTTTAAAATTAATTGTTTTGTTTTCCATTCTCAACTTGATAAAGAAGAAAATAGGCATTTAGCAAAGGGCCAGGTTCCCTTTTCAGGCCTGGAGCCCATGAAAAGCTGTCCGGGTGGCCCGGACAGACAAAGGTGGTGTGACCTCTTTTGGAGGGGCAGGGCCCTCAGGCCTTGGGAAAGAGGCCTGGAGAGTAAGGGTTTGAGACAAAGCCCCCCAGGCCTTTCAGGAAGGGGGAAGCGGGGCCACCCTGGTTGCTCCCCCATGCCCTCTGCTTAGGGAGGCCAGATGCTCCTTCAGGGTCATCTCTCGCCTTGGGGAGGGATTTGGGAAGAGCTGGAGGGGCATGAGGAGAAACTTAGGGTAGTCGCATCATTAAGTGGAGGGGAAGAGTTAGCGTCGGAGTCAAACCCGAGGAGGAGCGGGAGAGCCCCTGAGGAAGCGGAATGTGCCGATGGCACACAACCTTTCGTGCTGACTGTGCAGAACGGAGGAGCCCTGCTGCTCCTGGAAATATGGATAAATGCATTTCCTCAAAAGGCCTACCTGCACTTGTTTATGAAAATGAACGTTCTGCATGTTCCTCAGCAGGCAGTTTCCCCTTCTCTTTGTCCTGTCACTGGCCCGGTCCACTTGCATCCCAGAACCCCAAGGGGCGGATGGCATGGGCATTTTGGAAGCAGGGCGGTACCTATGAAAGCTCCCTCAGCCTCTCGCTTTTGCTTTCTCTGTGGAGCAATAGTTATACTTGTGATCGCCTTGGGCTTCCTTCCTGGACAGCTTAAATTCGTAAAAACGATCTAGACTCGGTTTATATATATTTTTTGTTCTTGGCGTTGTTTGCTACCGGTCTATCTTTTGCTCTTTTTCTTTATTGCTCTTTTTTGTCGTTGATTTCTCTCGTGTGGATCAGGAGAGACACGGCGAGAGCTTCTGTTTACATGGCTTTTTAAGGTCTCTCCCAGTTTTCCTCAGGATGGCCCACGAGGTAGATAGTTCAAATAGGCATCGCCCACTTATTTTTTTAAAGGAGAGTAAACTGAGGCTCTGAGAGATTAAATCACACACAGCCAGTATCAGAGCTGAGATTCCTCCGCCTGCTAATCCAGCACTCATTCCATTATAGCCTGCCCGATGTCCAAAAACAATAAGCCCCCTGTTCTCCTCTGAAAATGAATAGTATACTTGTTAAAGCTGTGGAAGGAGCACGGTGACTGGCGGAGTGACAGATCTGGAATAAATGGTGGTTATTTAGGTAGAAGTTGCAATGTATAATTGTCACCACCGGTGGCTTGGGATGCCGGGTTCCTAGAATACTTCAGCACTTCCAAAATTCCTTAATGTATGGGCGGGGCGGGGAACGATACTCCCCCTAGCCAGACACTCATGTCCCAGCTTCTCTGAGCCTCTAGAGACAGCTCTGCAAGTCGCTGTAGCCAAACAATTATCACTTGGCAGCCAGACTTTTGGAGATAGTCCTACTGGTCCTTAGACACCAGGCACGCCAAAGCCTGGCTAGCCAGGCCTTATCCTTTAAAATTGCAGTTCAGTTTAATTCCAATCGCTTCAGTCCAATTCAACAAATGTATTAAGGGCCTATAGGACACAAGGAAGTGAAGAGGCAGTGGGGGTGCCTCTGCCTCAGGGAGGAAGATCTGTGTTCAAATTCCCCCTGAAATGTTCTGGCTGGAAAACCCTGGTCAAGGTGTCTAATCTCTCAGGGCATTAGACAACGCTTTATGACTTTAAAATTGGTGAATCTCTTCGCTTGAGGAATTTAAGGTTACCAGCAGTTCCCTAGATCCATGAGATTAGTGATTTTGGGGGGAAATTCAAGTAACTGGACAAAAACAAATCAGAGAATCCAGTGGGTCGCCTTGACGTCACCATAGGACTTTAATGGCAGCTCTTGTCACTCTTTCTATTAATTATTTGTTCCATTGAGGCAGGGTCTGCAGGCTGCTGTGTGCTTTTGTTTCCACTTGAGGAGATGGGGCTGATGAATGTCTACTGTCCTGAAATCAGCTTCATCTCTTTCTTCTCCCCCTTCCCTCACAACACACACACACACACACACACACACACACACACACACACACACACACACACACACATCTCTCCCTGACTGCCTCTGTCTCCCTTTCTCTCTCTATCTTTTTGTTTCTTTCTTTTTCTCCATCTTTCTGTCTGTCTCTCTGTCTCTCTATCTCTTTTTCTCTTTCTCTGTGTCTGTCTGTCTGTCTCTGTCTCCTTCTCTCTCTCTCCCCCCCACACACATACACACACACACACACACCTTGCTTAGATAGCAGATCTGGCTAAGGGGCTGGTGGACTTGGGGGAAAGCTGATGCTAATTAGATTGCATTTGTGAGCTGAAAGCCAGTGGCCAGCCATGGTTTGTGGAAACTGGGAAGTTTATCCATGCAGGACTCTATTTCCTGGCCTCCATAGCAACCCTCTGAGGTCAGTCAGTCTGATTATCCCCATTTACAAGGTGTGAAAATAGAATTTAATTAAATTGCCTGAGGCAGAAATTGCCTAATCAGAGCTGGAGTCAGGAGAAGAATGCTGAGTTCCCAAATCCCCAGTCTATTGTTTAGCTGTGCAAATGGGTAAATTGAGGCTTAGGAGAGTTAAAGAAGAATTTGAAAGTCACACACCACTGGAATTGTGATTTCCTCATCCTTAGGTATTCTCTCCCTAGCTCTACCCAGGCCATTTGGACTGTGAAATGAAAGGAGCATCTCATTCCCTGGATACTTATTTGCAGTTGTCACAAAAACCCCCAACCCAACTGTGTAACTGATGGATTTCCAACAGCATGGTGGGATAGGAGGAACACTGGCCTGTGGGGGAGGAGAACTGAGTTCTAATGGTGGAGTTGCCACCATTTGTTGCTGAATTCTGAGGTGGCTTCTGGATCTATATCTATTTAAATGATGAAATCCAGGGAAAGTATTGTGGAATCATGAGGTCAAGTGATTTGCTCCCCCGAGCAAAATGTGCAAAGGTGAACTTGAACCCTTGTCTTCCTGGCTTTCTGACCAGTTTTCTTATAACTGTACTATATTGCCATCACCTCCCTGGAGTTAAAGAACCTGGGATTGAATCCCTGCCACTTACTACCTGTGTGAGCTGGGACAACTCACTTAGCCTCACTCGACCTCAGTTTCCTCATCTGTAAAATGAACAGATAAATAACTTTTAAGGTCCATTTCTGCTCTAGATCTAGGAAATGAAGCCAGAGAAGTGCATCAAAGGTATAATAGAGATAGAACAGGCAGATAATCATGTGATTTTTCTTCAGTAATCCCAATGTCTATTCTTTGTGATAGTTACCATGTTGGCAGTCTCTAAAGAAGCCATTGAAGGGCAGCTGAGTAGCACATAGGACCTGGGTTCAAATTTTACCTCAGATACTTCTTAACTGTGTGACTCTGAGCAAGTCACTTAATTCCAATGGCCTAGCTCTTGCCCTTCAATCTTAGAGTTGTTACTAAGACAGAAAGTGTGGGCTTTAAAAAAATGCCGTTGAACCATTTGAGTGATGAGCAAGGTAAGTCATCTTGGAAGCATATAGTCAATTGGGTGAGTGGGATGGGGTGGGGTGTGGGTGTTGGAGTGGGGAAATATGGAGTGAGGAATGATGGAAGAAGGCAAAGATGCCACCTCTAAAGGTTGAACATGGAATGAGGCTGAGAGGGTTGTGTCAGAAGCCTTGTTCTGAATATTCGGAGCGATGCAGAAAATGAGGAATCCTCAGAGTGGGAGGTAAAGAAAAGGCAACTCAAATAAAATGAGTTTCAAATTGAGAGCCACAGGCCCCATTCAATCTAGGGGGTTCTGAAGCAGTGGAAGCCCTTTCCCTGGAAAAAGAACAATTTAAGAGAATATTCTGTGGGTAAAGTTTAACGCAATCATTTCCAGGCTAGACCAATGCATGGTTTCTGCAAAGAACAGTGAAACATTGTCATTTCTTCCTCCCTTGATGGATAAGATGCAAATTGATGGAGAAACACCCAAGAGAGTGACTACTTTTTGTTAATATGGAAGCCTTCTTGGACACTAGCACACAAGACATTTCTCTACATACACACACACACACACACATCTATATATTTATATAAATGACGGTGTATATGTGTATGCACACATGCACAGGCACACAGAGGAACGCTGATAAATGCATTAAAAGCATAAAATATTTATTGGTTCTGGGACAGCATGAAACATGACAAGAAATGAAAACTATCTGTATAATGCAACCACATATGAAAATTGAAGCAGTATTTTTCCCCCTAAGTCAAAAACATAATGCTAGGGACGATTCTGTCTTTGAAGAAACAAAGTACGGCATTGCTCCGACAATCGAAAGGTTAGAGTTTTGCAAAATAGCTCATTACTTAGTTTGTTTTCAAATGGGGCATGGAGAAGACAGCCATCGTCCCCAGCCAGGGTCTCTTTAGCATGCTCCAATTTAATGTCACCCGCTAGGTAAGATTTAACAAGATGTGTCCATCGGACTGCATAAAGCCAGCTGACAAGAGCCCTGTGTGTCAGGGAGCAGATCAAAAGTGGATTTGGTTGTTGTTGCACACTGTGTACTTTTTAAGAAATAAATTAATTATTTAAGTCAATTTAGTCCTAGTGAAAAGGTGCTGAATTGACAGCTCTGGAGACCAACTCCTGTCCACAACTCTGATGCATCATGGGTATGAACATGCAAACTTCCCACCTGGTCTCACTAATGAGACTCATGCAGTCACTCAAGCTAGGCTGAGGAGGAAATGCAGCCTGCCCAGCCACCCATGAAGGATGCAAGCCAAGCCACCCAGGATATACCAGTGGCGATGGTGGGTGAGAACCGGACTGGCCTGACATTGTTTCTTATTTCTTAACTTAAGAAATGAATGATGTCTGTGTTTTTGTTTTGTTTTGTTTTTTTTTGCCTGGCACGACTAGAGCACAACCAATAAATCAGATGTGGTTAATTTAGTATCAGTCTTTCAGCTCTCCAGTTTCCATGTTAAAAACACATACACATACTCAGCTGAGCTTCAGTTATTTTTGGCTGGATGGTGATCGAGGTGGTGAGATGCTCTTTGGCCTAGTCTAGCTCCAGCTGTGATGCATTTGAGTAAGGGAAGGGATGATTCCATTTAACTTCTGGAAGGGAAGTCCTGGGTGCGGAGATTTGGCTCTGAGCTGTGGCTTGCAGTGTTTACCACCCTGTACTGAGCAGATGGTGAGACAAAGTTAGCCCCATTTCCAGCTTAAGGAAACTGAGGGGGGAAACACAGAACAGGGTCTCGGAGGAGGTCTTAGGGAAAAAGAATCTTGTTGAGGGACGCAAGTTGCCAAGCCCAGGAGATCTTGCTTCCTTTGGATGACACCAATTAAAGGGTCCTCTATAGCCACCAGACAGTCAGGACTAGATGGACTCAGACCATCAGAAAGAGGCAAGTTTACTCCTGTAAATCTGCCAGGAAAATACCAGATATTTATGTTATCCTCATGGAAGTGGGAGTTGAGAGTGATGGTGGGCTGCAAAGGCAGGAATCTCATTTTTTTTTTAGGTAAACTAGAATGAAGATGTGAAAAGACCAAATGATCCAGAAGGGTACAGTATAATGCAATGCAGGGAGATGTAAACCATTCTACCATGTACCATATTGTTTGTAAAATAGGAGGTAGTTCATAAGTACCTTAATTCAGTAAATTAGGCGTTCCCTTTTTTTAAGATCTAGAGAAGATCTCAACTTACTTGTGGTACAGTGGGGAAAGTGCTAGATTTGGATTCAGGGGACAATGAAATCCCAGTTTTCCAGTGGAGAGGGCCAAAGTTGACTTAGACCCTTTGGAAGATGCTGAAAGTTCTGACTACACAGCCTACTGAAATGGGTCCCTCCCAACCACGTATTAGTCAGCCGGAAATAGTTACGATGTCTAAGAATATTTTACAATTTCTTTCAGCAAGGAAGGATGTAAGCATTTATTAAATATTTAGAATGTTCCAAGAGCCTTATCTGCATTTCTCAAATATGATCTCATTCTATCCTCACAACTAACTCAGGAGTTAGGAGCTATCATTACCCCATTTTACAGTTGAGGTAACTGAGGCAGGCAGGGCAAGTGACTTGCCGAGAGTCACACAGCCATTAAGTGTCCAAGATGGAATTTGAACTCTGGGCTTCTTGATGTCAAATCTATTGCTTTGTATACTATGGCGCCATCTAGCTGTCCAAACTCCTTTCTATCAGGTTCTTTACATCTGAGGTGGGGAGGTTTTGTGTACTCTGGACCCCAATTTAGATAGATTGGAGAGAGGAGCAAGGAGGCTATTTAGGAGGCCATTGCAGTAGAACAATGAGAGCTCAAACTTGCCCAAGATCACCAAGATGGTGGCTGTGGGACATGAGAGGAAGGATTGGGTGTGAGATATATGGAGGTGGAAACCACAAGATTTAAATATATCTTCTCATTTGCTCATCACAAAACCTGGTGAGGGAAGTATTTCAGACATTAGGAGAGACCCTTAGGACTAATGTCCTGTTGGACTCTTTGTGACCCCATGGATGGGATTTTCTTGGCAAGGATACTGGAGTGGTTTGTCATTTCCTTCTCTAGTTGTCCAGCAATTAGAGATTAAGTGACTTTTTGCCCAGGATCACATAACTAGGAAGGGTCTGAGACTGAACTCCGGTCTTCCTGATTCCAGGTCCATCTGACTTCCTCCCCTCAGAGCTACCAAGGGATGACAGAAAGTTGCTTCTCTGTTCTTTTTTTTTTTTGCTTTTGTGAAGCATTTTATTTTTAATTTTTATTTTTTTTTTATTTTTTTCCCATTTGAATTCATTTATTTAGTCAATTTAGAACATTATTCCTTGGTTACAATAATCACATTATTTCCCTTCCTCCCCTCCACCCACCCTTCCTGCATCTAATGGGCAATTTCATTGGATATTACTTGTGTCCTTGATCAGAACCTATTTCCATGTTGATGTTTGCACTAGGATGTTCATTTAGAGTCTACATCCCCAATCATATCCCCTCAACCCATGTATTCAAGCAGTTGTTTTCCTAAGGTGTTTTCACTCCCACAGTGTTTCCTTTGAATGTGGATAGTGGTTTTTCCTCGAAGATTCCTCCAAGTTGTTCAGGGTCACTGCATTGCCACTTATGGAGAAGTCCATTACATTTGATTGTACCACAGTGTATCAGTCTCTGTGTACAATGTTTTCCTGGTTCTACTCGTCTCACCCTGCATCAATTCCTGGAGGTTGTTCCAGTCCCCATGGAATTCCTCCAGTTCATTATTCCTTTGAGCACAATAGTATTCCATCACTAACATATACCACAATTTATCCAGCCATTCCCTAACTGAAGGGCATCCCCTCATTTTCCAATTTTTTGCCACCACAAAGAGTGCAGCTATGAATATTCTTGTACATGTCTTTTTCCTTATTATCTCTTTGGGGTACAAACCCATCAGTGCTATGGCTGGATCAAAGGGCAGACAGTCTTTTAGTGCCCTTTGGGCATAGTTCCAAATTGCCCTCCAGGATGGTTGGATCAATTCACAACTCCACCACCATGTCCTTGAGAACATCCAGGTATTTGACTTTACCCTGACCCCGGAGGAGATGAAGCAGATGGGGGTGCTGAACAAAAATTGGTGCTACATCAAGCCCATGATCACAGTGAATGAGAAGCAGGTCCCAAGAGATGCAGGACATCCTCTGTACCCCTTCAAGGAGCCCTTTTAAGGTCTGATCTTCTTTGGATTTCATCCAGCCCAGGCAGGGACCCATATCAATATACACACGGTGGCCTCCCTGAAAAAAAAAAAAATTCTCAAGGACATTAATGTCCCGACTGCCACATCCTCTCCAGCATTCATTACTTTCCTTTGCTGTCATATTAGCTAATTTTCTAGGTGTGAGGTAATACCTCAGAGTTGTTTTAATTTGCATTTCTCTGATTATATGAGATTTAGAACACTTTTTCATGTGCTTATTAATAGTTTTGATTTCTTTAACTGAAAATTGCCTATTCATGCCCTTTGCCCATTTATCAACTGGAGAATGGCTTGATTTTTTGTACAATTGGTTTAGCTCTTTGTAAATTTGAGTAATTAGACCTTTGTCAGAGGTTTTTGTAATGAAGATTGCTTCCCAATTTGTTGCTTCCCTTCTAATTTTGGATGCATTGGTTTTGTTTGTACAAAACACTTTTTAATTTGATGTAATCAAAATTATTGATTTTACATTTTGTGATTTTTTCTAAATCTTGCTTGGTTTTAAAGCCTTTCCTTTCCCAAATATTGGACAAGTATACTATTCTGTGTTCACCTAATTTGCTTATAGTTTCCTTCTTTATATTCAGGTCATTCTCCCATTCTGAGTTTATCTTGGTGTATTGGGGTGAGACGTTGATCCAAACCTAATCTCTCCCATCCTGTCTTCCAATTTTCCCAGCAGTTTTAATTAAATAATGGGTTTTGATCCCCAAAACTGGGATCTTTGGGCTTATCATAGACTGTCTTTTTGAGGTAATTTACCCCTAGTCTATTCCACTGATCCTCCTTTCTGTCTCTTATCCAGTACCAAATTGTTTTGATGACCACTGCTTTGTAGTATAGTTTGAGATCTGGGACTGCAAGTCCTCCTTCCTTTGCATTTTTTCCCCCTGATTTCCCTGGATATCCTTGATCTTTTGTTCTTCTAAATAAACTTTGTTATGTTTTTTTTCTAATTCAGTAAAAAAGTTTTTTGGTAGTTCAATGTGTATGGCACTAAATAAGTAAATTAATTTGGGTAGGATTGTCATTTTTATTATGTTAGCTCATCCCACCCATGAGCAATCAATATTTTTTCCAATTGTTTAGATCTAGTTTTAATTGTGTGGAGAGTGTTTTGTATTTGTGTTCATATAGTTCCTGTGTTTGTCTTGGCAGATAGATTCCTAAGTATTTTGTATAGAGTGATTTTAAATGGAATTTCTCTTTTTAATTCTTGCTGCTGAAATGGGTTGGAGATATATAGAAATGCTGATGACTTATGCGGGTTTATTTTGCATCTTGCACCTTTGCTAAAGTTGTTGATTATTTCCACTAGCTTTTTGGTGGATTCTCTAGGATTCTTTAAGTAGACCATCATGTCATCTGCAAAGAGTGATAGCTTGGTCTCCTCATTGCCAATTTTAATGCCTTCAATTTCTTTTCCTTTTCTAATTGCTACTGCTAGTGTTTCTAGTACAATGTTAAATAATAGAGGTGATAATGGGCATCCTTGTTTCACTCCTGATCTGATTGGGAAGGCTTTTAGTTTATCCCCATTGCAGATGATGTTTGCTGATGGTTTTAGATATATACTGTTTATTATTTTTTAGAAAAGGCCCTTCTATTCCTATACTTTCTAGTGTTTTCAATAGGAATTGGTGTATTTTATCAAAGGCTTTTTCTGCTTCTATTAAGATAATCATGCGATTTTTGTTGGTTTGCTTGTTAATATGGTCAATTATGTGGATGGTTTTCCTAATATTGAACCATCCTTGCATTCCTGGTATAAATCCCACCTGAACATAGTGAATAACCCTCCTAATCACTTGCTGGAGTCTTTTTGCTAATATCCTATTTAAGATTTTTGCATCTATATTCATTAAGGAGATTGGTCTATAGTTTTCTTTCTCTGTTTTTGACCTGCCTGCCTTTGGGATCAGTACCATGTTTGTGTCGTAAAAGGAATTTGGTAGAACTCCTTTGTTTATTCTGTCAAATAGTTTGTATAATATTGGGATTAGTTATTCTTTGAATGTTTGATAGAATTCATTTGTGAATCCATCTGGACCTGGGGATTTTTTCTTAGGGAGTTCTTTGATGGCCTGTTCAATTTCTTTTTCTTGCTTCTCTATTCTTGCTGCCTGGCTGAGGCTAGGTTTGAAGCTCTAGAGCAGCAAGGGAGGAAAGGAGGTCAAGTATAATTAGAGAGATAGAGCATTGGGTCTAGAGACTGGAAGATTTGAGTTCAAATCTTAGCTCAGACACTAGCTCTGTGACCTTAGATATATCATTTAACTTCTATATCCCTCATCTATAAAAGGGGGATAATAACAGCACTTCCCATAGGGTTGTTGTAAGAATCAAATGAAATTATATTTGTAAAATGCTTAGCACAATACTTGATACATAGTAAGTAGTAGTAGTAGTAGTCTCTTGGTACAGAGGATAATGATTGTCTTTGTGCATTTTTGGGCACAAAGACACCTGTGCATGAAGATTTAAGTGGGAAAGTCGATGCACAGAGACAGTCCCCCTCTCTCGGCGTTGGAAGCCTGGGTCCAGTGGCACGAAAAGTCGTTACACCTGGAGACTTCCTCAGCTGCATTGGATGGCCGTGTTGTCTTTTGTGCTCCAACACTCCCTGAGCACTCCACAGTGCTTTGCTGTGTCGCCATCTCAGCTGTTGAACCTTCTTGTTGGTTTCTTCCGCCTGTTCTGCCGAAAGTCTTCACATGCTGGGTAAGCAAAGCCCTGGTTCACCAGGGGTCCATGACGACCCCATGCTACCCTCACAAGGTTTAGCTGGCCTGTCGAAGCCGTTGCCCCAGGGTGTGGCCGCTGCCAATGCTAGCAGCTACTGGGAGCCACAAGTGAGAGCTGGGGGTCAGGTGAGGATCAGAGGCTGGAGAGCTGCCCTAGGAGGGCACGATAAGCCCTCCATAGCAAAGATATTATTCCTCCCTGAGTACCCCATACACCCCATAGTAAGTAGTACATAAATGCTAATTTTTATTTTATCTTTTAAGTTTTATTATTTTACTTATTTATTATTTTAAGTTATTATATCTTTTAACTAATTAGACTGGTTAACTAGTTAGTGAGTCTAAAAGGTATATTTTTTCCTACAAAAATTTATTTGTCCAAATTATATTTAAATTAACCAATAAATTCATGCACTTATCCAACAAACACTCATTGAGCACCTTCTTTATTAAATGAAATAGCACCTGACATACAGTAGGTGACTCATAAATGTGTCAGAGTATCAGAGTTGGAAGGAGTGTTTAAAACTACCTAGTTCTACTCTTTCATTAGACTCGTTAGAGCCCCAGAAAGATAAGGCAGCTTGCCTGAACTCACATAAGTAGCTGGTGGCAGACCTAGGACTCTTTCATAATCCAGTGGTCAGGGAAAATGACGATAAAGACTAGAAGTTCACGTGGTTTGAAGGATTTAGTGAAAGCTTTTTTCCTCCCCTTTAATAATTTGAGAAATAATAATTTATTTAATAATAATATTAAATCAACAATTTAATAATTGGGCATATATGTAGAAGGTCTGGAAGAAGCCTGTGGAGTTGGAAAGATTATAGATGTGACAAATATTGGAGGGAATTGGAAAAATGGGAACTCTAATACGCTGTTGGAACTGTGAACTGATCCAACCATTTTGGAGAACATACTGGAATGATGTTCAAAGAGTTATAAAACTGTGTATGCCTTTTGACCCAGCAATCGCACTATAAGTTTTATTTCCCAAGATGATCCGGGAAAAAGCAAAAGAACCTCTATGTTCGAAAATATCTACAACAGTTCTCTGTGGTGGCAAAGAACTGGAAATTGAGGGAATGTCCATCAGCTGGGGAATGGCTAAACAAGTTGTGGCATATGATTGTGATAAGAAATGATGAACAGATTAATTTTTAAAAATCATGGAAAGACCTATATGAAATTACAGAGAAGTAAACAAGCAGAAGCAAGAGAAGATTGCATACAGCAACAGGAATATTATTTGAAGAATGACCCATATATGTCCACCTCCAGAGAAAGAAATGATTAATAGAAACAGGCACGATATAGTTTCAAATATATGTATATCTTTTTGTCAAATGATGCTTTCTCTAGTGTGGGGAGGGGATGGAGAGAGGGAGGTCCCTGAGAATCTTAATGTAACAAACAAGTTTTTTTGTTTTTTTTTAAAGTAAAGAAAGATTAAACATGCAATAGAGAGAGGGGATGGAACCAGTTCCTGGAGAAAGGAAGATGAGATGGAATCAATGATAGAGATTATCATTAGGAAGAGAAAGGATTACTTCCCTCTGTGAGATAAGTAGAAGCAGGAAATGCTAGATAAGGAAAAGATATTTTGAGATGCAAAGGAGTGGAGGTAATAAAAACTCCTATAGTAGCTTCACTTTGCAAAGTACTTTCCTCAAGCTCACTCTGTGGGGAAGATAGCACAAACATTATTACCTCCACTTTACAGATAAGGAAATTGAAGCCTAGGGACATAAGTGCCTTGCTGGAGGCCATGCAGCTGGTAAGTGTCATTGTCAAAATTCAAACCCAGGTCTTCTGTCAGCAAATTCTGTGCTCTTTCTAATATCTCTGATTGTTTGTTGAGAATTAGATGGGTAGAGCTAGAGGCTAAGGCTACTGGGAAAGGAATGGGATAGAGCAAGTGTTTTTAAAAACCAATTTGATGTCATGGACCACCTTGCAAAGTCTGGGGAAGCCCATGAACTCCTTCTTAGAATAATGCTTTTTAGGGCACAAAATAAAATTCCTAGGATCAACCCTATTTCTACCTTAGGAAACTGGGTGGAACAACACAGAACATACCTACATCAGGGTCTCTCATAGGTCTGAGAACTTGCCTCCCTCAACAAGACTGTTTTCCTTGGAGATCCTGACACAGGTTTGTTCTATATCGCCTCACTCTGTTTCCTAAGCTGGAAATGGGGTTAATATTATGTATTTTATTTTGTGCCCTTGAAAGCATTATTCCAATATATTTAAGGCAGCAAGTGGCCTAGTGCATAGAGTGCTTGAGTCCAAATCTGATCTTAGACATTTACTATCTGTGCCACCCTGGGAAAGTCACTTAACCTCTTTGTCGCACTTTCCTCTTCTGTCAAATGAGCTGGAGAAAGAAATGGTAAACTACGCCAATATCTTTGCCAAGAAAACCCCCTATGGGATCACCAGAACTTGGACACAACTGAAAAGAACTGAACAACAGCAATAACATTGAAGTACCATTACAAAAACAGATATGTAAAAAGACAAACCAAGTCCACAAACCCCAGGTTAAGACCTCCTGTAATAGCCAATAAAAAAATGAATTGAAATATTGCTGTAGAGTGTGGCTACAGTTAAGATTAAACAGCATGAATGTGAAGTGGACGTCCTTCCCATAGTTCTGTGACTGTCTCCAGAAATGCTAAGCAGTCTGGGATTAAGAGCAGAGAAAATAGACAGCTGGGGTTTCCCAGGGCTAGGGATTACAGGGAAGGTAAAGCAGAAGGCTGAGGGGTCAAGGGCTCCTGGTGGTAGGGCATTGTTTAAAGGATTGAACTTGAGGTTTAAGTTAAACAGGGTGGCTAAGAAGGTTAGAGGACAACCAAGGAACTGGCAGAATTGGAGAAGTCAAAGGTCACAATGAAAACGAAGAGCAGATTCAGTAGGTTGGGGGATCAAGGGAAAGATGGCAGGTGGCGGTCAGGTAGGAGGATTTTATAGTTTGGCATCTTAGTGCTGGAACAATTCTAGGTGAATAGGAGATCCAAGATAGAGCCCTTCAAGGAGAGTGCTGAAGGGGACTAAGGATTTAAAACTAAAGAAACCAACTGAGGATGAGTAAGGATGAGGAAGGGAGCTAGCAGCAAGGATACTGGAGTCATCAATGAATGAGAGAGAATATAGTACATTGGAAAAAATGCGTGTTAGAGCCAAATAGATTCAGATCCTGTTTCTCCTTATATAACGTCATACAAGTCATTAATTTCTCTGGACTTTGATATTCTCTTTTATAAAATGAGAGAGCTGGATTAGATGACCTCTAAGGTCCCTTCCAGGAGCAGGCATGTGGTGTAATATATAGAGCATTGACCTTGTAGTCCAGAAGACTTGAGTTCAAATCCAGCCTCAGACTCTTATGAGTTGGATAACCCTGGGCAAACCACTTCATTCTGCCTCAGTTTTCTTGACTGTAAAATGAGCTAGAGAAGAAAATGGCAAACCACTCCAGTATCTTTGCCAAGAAAACCCCAAATTGGGTCACCAAGACTTGACCATGACTGAAATGATTAAACAACAATAACAAAGTTCTTCCCAGCTAGAAATCTTATGATACTACTGGAGAGGTGAGTACTTATTGTGGATGGGGTCTTATGTTACCTATTAGAGATACAAAAATATGGCAGACTTGGCCTCTGAGACATATACTTGTAAATATACTTAATAATTTATGTGCAAAATACCAAGCAGGTGATATAGTAATTTAGTGATTTTGGTCTTCAGAGGAAGGAGACAGAACCTTAGGTCAGAGTGCTCGAAACAGACTTCTAGATCATTCTAGTTGAGAATTAAAAAATCCAACCCAACTCTAATGCTGTGGTCATCGTCACGCTTTCTTATGATGACCTTCACACAGAAAAATTAGACATCACAGACTTAGTAGCACTAAACTTAAAATTTGCTAGAGAGCTAGCAGTCTGAGGACTCAGATCTTCCCACCTACAGATGAAAAACCAAGGTGTTATAAACTTTTAGAAGAAAGTATTTGTTGGTATAATGTGAAGGTGGAATGAAATTAACTTCTTTTTTATTCTGTTCAACAAATATTCATTTAAGTACCTACTATGTGCCAGGCTCTGGGAATACAAAGATAAATATGAGTATGCCCCTCTTCTGGAGGAACTTATGTTCTACTATGGGGTTAGGGGAGCATGGGGCAAGTGGAAACAACTCCTCCACAAATAAGTAAATAAAAATATATTAAAATTAATACCAAACAATTTTGGTCTGATGGAAGCCCTAACAACTAGGGGATTGGTGAAGTAGCACTTGAGTTGGTCCTTGAAGGAAGCTGGGAATTCCAGGAGTCAGAGGTGAGAGCATTCTAGGCATGAGGGGTAGTCTGGGTAAAGGCATGCAAGTGGACATGGGATGCCATGGTTAAAGAAATTCAAGCCTGGATTCTAGGGTATGTGAGGGAGAGTCATGTATTATAACCTTGGAACATAGCCTGTAGCTGGATTGTAAGAGACTTTCAAACAATCAACACAGAAATTTGTATTTTATCTTACAGTCAATAGGGGGAATTTGAAGCTTTTTGAGCAAGGAAATGACATGGTCTTGGTCACATTAGAAGACATACATTTCAGGAATATTAATTAGGCAGCTGTGTGGAGGCTGAATTGGAGAGGGAGAAGACTGGATGCAGGAAGACCAGTTGGGAGATATAACCATATTCCATTTTTTTCTCTATTTACACAAGAATCCATCCCCTACTTTAAATTCTTATGACCTCTTGACTATATTATTACAGTACTCTCTTCACCGGTCTTCCCATCTTAAGTCTTTGCTCTCTATAATCCATACTCCACATTGGGGCAGGAAGGGAAGGGGGTAATGTGCCTACTATGTGCCAAGTACTAAGCTAAGAGCTTTTATAAACATTTTCTCATCTGCTTCTCATAATAATCCCTTGAGGTAGGTGCAATTATCTTTCCCATGTTAGAGTTGAGGAAGCCAGTGAAATCAGTAGGTGGAGATGAGGAGGGAGAGCATTCTAGATATAGAGGACAGCCACAAAAAAATAACCAAAGCTGAGAGATAGAGTGGCACATAGTCAAAATTCAGTCATCACTAGATTGAAGAAGATTTTTTGGGAAGAAAGGTGTAAGAAGATGGAAAAGATAAGAGGGGACAAGGGTGTGAAGGGTGTGGAATACCAAACAGAAGATGTATTTGATCCTGGACATGATAGGGAATTTATTACAAATTATAATATACCTGTAATTTATTGAGTATAGGAGTGACATGATTGGATTTGTGCTTCAGGAAAATCACTTTAGTGACTGACTAGAGGATGGACTGGAGTGGGGACATACTTGAGTCAGGCAACACCACTAGGAATGTATTGCAATAATCCAAGAATGAGTTGATGAGGGCCTACACTAGAGTGGTGGCAGTTTCAGAGGAGAGAAGGGGGTATGTTGTCGCAGAGGTAAAACTGGCAGCCCTTGGTAACAGATTGGCTATGGGGTGAGTGTGTGTGTGTGTGTGTGTATGAGAGAGAGAGAAAGACAGACAGACAGAAAGACAGACAGAGACAGAGACAGAGAGCACCTATTTCCTAGGGCTGCTGTGAAGGTCAAATGAGATGATAATTGTAAAGTGCTTAGCACAGTGCTTGGCAGAAAGTAAGTGCTATGTAAATAGTGGCTATTATTATTATTAAGTACATACTGCCATGCCTTGCACATAGCAAATGCTATATAAAATTATTATTATTATTAATAGATGTTGAAGGAGATGCGGCAAAATTGGGACACTAATGCATTGCTGGTGGAGTGGTAAATTGATCCAACCATTCTGGAAGGCAATTTGGAATTATGTCCAAAGGGCTTTAAAAGACCGCCTGCCCTTTGATCTTGGAATATCACTAATGGATTTGTACCCCAAAGAGATAAAAAAAAATGGGGATGGACCTGTTTGTACAAAGGTATTTATAGCTGTGCTTTTTATGGTGGCAAAAAATTGGAAAATAAGGGATGTCCCTTGATGGGGAATGGCAGAACAAATTGTGGTATATGGTATACTATTGTGCTATAAGAATGATGAATAGGATTTCTTTAAGAACTGGAAAGACCTCCATGAACTGATGCGGAGTGAAACAAGCAGAACCTAGAAAACATTGTACACAGTAACTGAAACATTGTGGGACAATCAAATTGGAACTGACTTTGTTACCAATAGCAATGCAGTGATCTAGGACAACTCTGAGGGATTTATGAGAAAAAATGCCATCCACATCTGGAGAACGAACTGTGGGAGTAGAAATCCAGAAGAAAACATATAATTGATCACATGCTTCGATGGGGGATATGATTTGGGATTTTGGTTTTAAAAGATTCCTCTCTTACAAAAATGAATGATATGGAAATAGGATTTGAGTGATAATATATGTAAAACTGAAATTGCTTGTCAGCTCCAGGAGGGAGGAGGGAAGAGGGGAGGGGGACAACAAGAATCATGTAACCATGGAAAAAATTTTAAGTTATTATTTTTAGAAAACACTTAGCACAGTACCTGACACTTAGTAAGCACTATATAAATATTAATTTATATTATTATTATTGTAAAGCACTTAGCAAAGTGCCTGGTACACAGTAAACACTGTATAAATGTTAATTATTATTGTTATTGTTGTTATAATGCTCTTTGCTTGGGATGTTGTAAGTGCTATATAAATGTTAGTTATGACTATTACTATCATTATCAAGTGCTTAGCATTATGCCTGGCACTTAGTAAGCACTTCATAAATGTTAATTTATATTATTATTACTGTAAAGCACTTAGCAAAGTGCTTAATACATAGTAAGAACTCTATCAAGGTTAGTTATTATTATTATTATTTTTTTTAAACCCTCACCTTCCGTCTTGGAGTCAATACTGTGTATTGGCTCCAAGGCAGAAGAGTGGTAAGGGCTAGGCAATGGGGGTCAAGTGACTTGCCCAGGGTCACACAGCTGGGAAGTGTCTGAGGCAAGATTTGAACCTACGACCTCCCATCTCTAGGACTGGCTCTCAATTCACTGAGCTACCCAGCTGCCCCCCCAAGGTTAGTTATTATTACTGTTATTGTTGTTGTGGCCGAGCTCTTAGCTCAGTGCTTGGGACATTGGATGTTCTTTATAAATGTTGATTGTTTCTCATCATCATCATCATCATCAATAATCCTCATTATTACAAAATGCCCAGCACAGTGCCTGGCACAAAGAAAGTGCCATATGAATGTTAATTTATAATCATATTATTATTATTAAGAAATAATGCATATATACATGAGATTGTTCATTAGTGAGGAATAGCAGTTGTGGTTTAGTGAAAGGAGTGTAGATCTTGGTCCAGCCTCTGGGATTTAGGGCAAGTTGCTCCACCTCTCTGAGACTGAAGACTAGACTAAATCTAAATGTCTGAGCTCATTTAACTAGTTCCTGCCCTGTTTGTTTGTTTGTTTGTTTTTAAAGCAAAGCATTAGGAAGTTCTCAAGTTGAGAAGGTCATCCAAGCAACATGGGCTGCCCATACAGTAAGCATCAGATCGGAAGTCAGAGGGATCCATGCTTGCATCTTGGCTCCAGTATTCACCATCTGGGCGACCCTGAGGAAGACAGAGCAGACTGGTCAGGCCATCTTGAGCTATGGCTTTAGGTGAGGCATTAAAAAGTTGTCAAACCTGCATCAGAATCAGATGGGGGACTTCTTTAGATGACTTACTTTTCTGCTTGGCCATCCCCTTCAAACCCTCAAACAATTCTCCTAGAGTTGTTATTTGAATAATGTTATATGAATAATGAATTTGAATAATGAACTCTGAACTCTGAATACTGAGCATCTGAACTCAGGACCCAAGACACCATCAGAGGGATCTTTTGTCAACCTTTGGCCCCAGGCTAAAGATGTCCAACTCCTTTTGTTCTTGGGTTTTATACTCCAGTTTGCCTGGACTTTTGACACTCTGAGGTCACTGAGGACAGCAGAGGGTAGTTAGAGGTGGGACAAGGGACAGAGAAGATGGGAACCCAAGGAGTGTGTGTGTGTGTGTGTGTGTGTGTGTGTGTGTGTGTGTGTGTGTGTGTGTGTGATTTCTCTGGTCAAGGTCCTCCTGGCTTTCAGAAAGGGTCCATGGGCCCCAGTAGCACTTCCAATCTGGCTTGTTGGAAGCCTCTTCTTTTTTAGCTCACAATTAGTTGCAGGTGCAAAAACTGGGGCCACCAGAACTATGCCTCCTCACATAGGCAATTAAATACTTGCACACTCAGAATTAGGTGCAAGTGGCTAATTGCACCCGGAAGTAGGTAATTGTAGGTGCAATTAGCTGCAAGTACAATTTAATTGCTCCCAAAGTCAGGAGACAGAGACTGTATTTTCAGTCCCTGAGTATGTGCAGTTGACGGAGACCACCTGTGATTTTAATAGCCCTCCTTTCTGAGAGTGGGACCTTCCCTTTGGTCTTTCAGTGAGCTTCACAGTTAGCGCCTGTGAAAGAAGAGCCTTGACAATCAATCCCTGTCACTGCCTCTTCTTTCTCCACACTACTCCATGGTTCCTTGCCCAAGGAGTTCTGGGAAGTCTAGCGAAAGGCAAGAGACATTCCCTCCCATTGTTCATTCATGGCATCATAGGTTTGAAGCTGGATAACACTTTTAGTCGTCATCTAGTCCACTCCTCTCATTTTACAATTGAGGAAAACGAGGCCCAGAGATGAAGCATCTTACCTATTGTCCTACATTTGAGCAAGGAGCTGAGCCATTATTTGGGCCCAGGAGTCCTCTGTTCCATTGCATCCAACATTTCCCAGGACAAGTGCATGTTTTGAATGGCCTGTCACTGGGATATGTTAGGTTAGCTGCATAAATATTTGATAGCCTTTGGGGCACAATCTCATTTCGATATGAAGATTCAAAGGTTCTTTTCTCCACTAGAAGACAGTAACCAACTGCTCAAAACATAAAACCAAAGGCCCCACCAATGGTCTCCTCAAATACCTTCAAGGTCCTGTCCTGAACTATACAGATCCCTGCTTAATTCCATGACCTCTCTGTGGAGGCATCTGAAATAATTTAATAGCATCTCACTACAGAAGCCTCTGTCTATTAAGGACAGAGGGGTGACTCTGGACCTGGTCAAACCAAGATTAAAGAACATCTGAATTTGGGGCAGTTCAGTGGCTCGGTGGATTGAGAACAAGACCTAGACATGGAAGGTCCCGGGTCCAAATGTGACCTCAGATACTTCTTAGGTGTGTGACCCTGGGCAAGCCACTAACCCTGATTCCTTAACCCCTATTGCTCTTCTGCTCTGGTACGAATACACAGTATTGATTCTAAGACAGAAGGCAAGGGTTTAAAAAAAAAGACTATCTGGATTTAAGATGCTATAGAGGTCATGAAGAGTAGAGATTTGGGAAGAGAATCAGAGGCTGACCAGAGTGTGTGTGTGTGTGTGTGTGTGTGTGTGTGTGTGTGTGTGTGTGTGTGTGTGTAGAGAGGGGGAGAGGGAGACAGAGTCAGACACACACAGAAAGAGATAGAGAGGCAGAGAGAGAGGCAGACAGAAAGATGGAGAAAGAGAGACAGAAAGTGATAGAGAGAGAGAGAGGCATTCAGAGACGGGCAGTCAGAGAGATGGGGAGAGAGACAGAGACAGACAAAGAGAAAGATAGATGAAGAAAGAGACAGAGACAGACAGACAGAGACAGAGAGGCATGCAGAGACAGGCAGAGAGAGAGATGGGGAGAGAGACAGAGACAGAGAGTCAAAGAGAAGGTGAGCTAGACAAAGAAAGAGACACACAGAGAGGAAAAGACAGTAGCAGAGACAGATGGAGAGAGAGATGGGGAGAGACAGAGACAAACAGAGGGACAGAGAGACAAAGAGGATAGAGACACTGAGAGAAAGAAAGATAGAGAGAGTGAGAGATAGAGGAGATGGGGAAAGAGAGAGAGACAGAGAGTGAGAGATAGAGGAGATGGGGAAAGAGAGAGAGACAGAGATGGAGAGAGAGAGAGAGAGAGAGAGAGAGAGACAGAGAGAGAGACAGAGACAGAGAGACAGAGACAGAGAGACAGAGATGGAGAGAGAGAGACAGACAGACAGACAGACAGGGAGAGATTGGTGGCCCCGGGGTATTAGCAGTTGCTTCTGCCCAGAACCTCCCAGCTGAGCTGTGGCTGAATCTCTTTACACAGTAGCCCATCCGCCTAGTTAAAGATGCTCTTCATCTTCCCCACTGTGAGGACCAAGCTTAGTTGCCAATAACCTCCCGACTTTCTAATCCTGCTGACTCTTCCCCGGCTCCTGCTTAGTCATTCTGAGGTGGGCCAGGATCCCACTTGTTAAGCTGGTGGCAGCCTCAGCTGAATGCCAATCTGAAGGGGAGTTTGACACTTTGAACTCCCTCTGGCTATTGAAGCTGTCATTGTTTCAGCTCTGCTGTGTGTGTGGCTGACAGGCAAGGAAGAAGAGGAGGAGGCAACAGGGGGGAGAGAGGGGCCTTTGCTGGGCCCCCGAATTCTCCAGGATTCCATTATCCTCTGATGGGGCTCCAGGTTTAGGCTGTCATGCAGGTTCTGTGAGAGGAGATCCTCCCGCTAACTGGGAGCTCATTCAGTACAGCAAGAAGGCAGAGCTTAGCATGGGGAGCAATAGCATGTCTAGGGGTGTCTACCTAATAATTAGGGGTCTGCGTGTGTGTGGGGGTGTATAAAAACTCACTTCTATATGGCTTTATAATCTGCTGGAGAAGACACGGCCAACTTTTCCCAGTATCTTTCCCAAGAAAACCCAATGGGGTCAGGAAGAGTTAGACCCAAGGGAATGACCGAATAGCACCAACACTGCTTGAAGATTTGCCTAAAGCACTTTATACACATGCATCATCCATTTTATCCTATTTCAGTGACCCTAGAAAGCAGAGCTTTTATTATCTTCATTTTACAGATGAAGACAATGAGACCGTGCACAATTCAGGAACTTGCTGAGGTGCATATGGTGAGTGAGTATTTGAGGCAGGATTTGAACTCAAATCTTTTTGATCCTAATTCTAGTGCTCTACCCACTGCCTGCCTCGATTATATACACAGATACATAATATACATATAATCGAATGCTTTAGCTAATCTTTTTCATGCTCTGGTAGTCTTATTATTCTGGAAACTAAGACTTAAAGAAACCCAAAGAATATCCAGATAGTAAAGACAATAAAACTCTCCTCTCTCCTTGCATCAACTTTTCAGAGACTCACAGTACTGGCCTTTGCCAAGGAGGAGAGAGTTCTATACCAACGGGGATTGGGAGTTCAGTTATATTTGTATCTACTTGTATTTGTATAGAATTATTTATGTACATGTTATCTTCCCATGGAAATGTAAGCTTCTTGAGGGAAGGGACTGTCTTTTTTTTTCCTTCCATTTGTATCAGCACAGTGATTAGCACTTAGTAAATTTTTTTAAACCCATATCTTCTTTTTTTATTTTAATTTTTTATCTTGAGAAAATTTTATTTAATTAGTTAATTTAGAATATTTTTTCATGGTTACAAGGTTCAAATTCTTTCCGTCCCCTCTCCCAATCTCCCCCCCACCCCACGCAATTCCACTGGGTTTTACATGTGTCATTGATCAAGACCTATTTCCATGTTATTGATAGAGTCTATATCCCTAATCATATCCCCATCAACCCATGTGATCAAGCAGTTGTTCTTCTTCTGTTAAACCCTTACCTTCTATCTTAGAATCAATTTCAAGGCAGAAGAGTGGTAAGGGCTAGGCAATGGGATTCAAGTGACTTGCCCAGGGTCATAGATCTAGGAAGTGTCTGAGGCCAGATTTGAACCCAGGACTTCTCATCTCTAGGCCTGGCTCTCAACCCACTGAGCCACCCAGCTGCCCCCCTATATAAATTCTTAATCAATGCTTATTGATTTGATGTGTTGATGTGGCAAATGAAATGTCTTCTTTGCTATTGTGTTAAATCAAAGTTTAGGTCTTTGGAGGGGGACCATACATAGGTATAGGAGAGAACCAATAGTTCAAGAGTGCATATACAACCTCCCAACTCTTTGGTCATAGTTATGATTGTGGTTGGTGGGTTGGTTTTGGGGACACGAGCTTGGAAGAAGCTGGGTTTTCCATAGTCTATACTTGGTCCCTAATGCTTTTAAATAGTATTGTCCCATGATCCCAAAAAGCATCTTGATGCTAGGGAGCCAACACTGAGCAGGGAGTGAGAAGATAATAATATGATAGTAATAATAATAATGGGACTTCTAGTGCATTTTAAGGTTTACAAAGTACTTTATAATTATGATCTCACTTGAGCCTTACAATAACACTGGGAGGTAAATACTGTTATTATCCCCATTTTATGAATGAGAAAATTAAGGCAAACAGATGTTAAGTGATTTTCTCAGGGACACCTAGCTAGTAAGTTTGAGACCAAATTTGAATTCAGATCTTCCTGACTCTAGGCTCACACTCTCTATTGCTTCCTTAGCTGCTAGACTCCCACTGGGCTCTGCCATTAACTAGCAACTTTCTCCCCACCTGAGCAAACACAAGATTAGACTCTAGATTAATCTTCAAAGTTTCTTCTCTCTCTGCTATTCTAGGACCTTCACACCGAACTTCACAAGTAGTAAGGGCTCAGCACGTTTACTTGAATGAATTGATGAATGTGTTAACCATTTAGTAGAAAAGTACTGTTATTTTATGCCTGATTTAGCCAAAAGCACTTACAAGGGATCACCTGACTTGCGGGGTGTAGGATAGAGAGGATTCTTGTACAGTTTAGATTTAGGCTCTGAGGTCCCTTCCAGATCTGAGATTCTGGGAAATGACCACCTTTTAAGAAGGCAGATTGAAGAGTAGTGATTAGAGGTAGCTGGGCAGCACAATGGAAATGTGCCAGGCTTTCAAGTTGGGGAGACGCGGGTTCAAATGTGGCCTCAGAGACTCCCCAACTCTAGGACCCACTTGCTTAACCCTTACCCAAATTCTAAGGCAGAAGATGAGGGTTTAAAATAAAATAAAGTGAAAGCAGAGGTTCATTGAACCAATCAATTCCCTCTGCCAAGGATGACTTAGCTCTGTGATAATGCAGTTCTGCTTCCCTTCTTTTGCTGCCCCAGAGTACCAGCCCCAAAGCCTGCAGGGAAGGAAAGAAGCAGCTTTGCAGATGGCCCAAAGTTCAGAGGGATAGCCAATATATTGGATGACAGACACCTCAAGGCTCTCCCTTCTCAAATATATCCTCCATTCAGTTACTAAAGTGATTTTCTGAAAGTGCAGGTAGGAGCGTGCCAACTGTCTACTCAATAAATTCCAGTGGCTGCCCATTGCCTCCAGGAGCAAGTACAAAATGCTCTGTTTGGCATTCAGATCCCATCCAGCCCCTCCTGCCTTTCCAGTCTTCTTGCACCTTACTCCCTGATATATACTCTTCCATCCAGGGACACTGGCCTCCTGGCTGTTCCACAAACAGGACAGTCCATCTCTCTGCTCTGAGCATTTTCTCTGGCTGTCCATTATGCCTGGAAGAGCTCTCCCTCTTCTACCCTAACTACTGACCTCCATGGCTTCCTTTAAATCCTAACTAAAACCCCACTTTCTACAAGAAGCTTTCCTTAATCCCTCTTAATTCCAATGCTTTCCCTCTTTTAATTATTTCCAACTTATCCTGTACCATATATAGCTTGCTTTTAATTATTTATAACTTAATAAATATATTTTATTTAATTTATTACATTAAATTTACTTAATTTAATAAACATGTTATAAATAAATGTATATTTGCATGTTGTCTTCTCCATTACACTGTAAGTTCCTTGAGGGCAGGGAAACTGCCTTTTGCTACTTTTTGTATCCACAGCACTTAACAGAGTGCCTGGCACATAGTAGGTGTTTAATGAACGATCATTAATTGATAAGTGACAAAATCAGGATCTAAAAACATTTTTGAGAGACTAGACTAGTGGATCTCATAGTCAAGTTAATAGGAATTTAAGTACCTACTACTAAGTGCTAAGTGCTGGAGATACTCTGTATTAAGACAAAAAACAATGCCTGCTCTCAAGAGCTTGGGAGAGATGACATGCAGACAACTATGGACATGTAGGATAACATTCAGGATAAACTGGGAACAAATCTCAGAGGGAAGGCACTAAGATGAAGGAAGAGTGGGAAAGGATTTCCATAGAAGGAAGGACTTTTAACTGCTGGTACTTGAAGGAAGCCAGGAAAGTCAAGAGGCAGAGACAGAGAAGGGGGATTTCCAGACGTGGGTGTCAGCCACTGAAAATGCCTAGAAGGGGGGGATTTTGTAGAGGAAATACTTGTTCGCATATGGGTTGGACTAGATGGTCTTTGAGGTCCCACCATGAGAGTTTCTGATCCTGGGATCAGTGAAGGCTTCACATAGGGGAGGTAGGATGTGAAGTGGGTCTTGTTGAGTTTCATATTAATTTTGAAGGACTCCTTAGGTCCTGATCTTTGGTCACAGTTATTCTGCCTAATTCACCCTACTGCCTTACCTTTGGACCCAAGTCAAAACTTTGCGTTGGGTCTCCTTTTGGGTCTCTGGAGGAATAAAATGGAAGCCCAGATTCCCCTCTAAAACTGTGGCCTCTAAAGCCACTTGTTCTACCAGTTAGAGCTGGGGGGAGGAATCATTTAAAAGTTTATTTATAAATTAAATAATAATGCATATATTTATGATTTTTTAAAATTAAAAATTAATTTATACTTTAGATTTAAAAATCTTTTCATTCAACTTCATCTTATTGATGAGCTTACTAAGATTCTCTTGTTCAAGGTCACTTATTTAGCAAGAAGTGTGACAGGGATTTGAATTTCATTTCTCTAAGCCCACCACACAGTGATTGGCTGCCATCACTGTTATCTTCCAGCCACTCTTCTATCCCTCAATGTCCTCTCTCCACCTTTTGGGCTCTAATGGCAGGTTCTTTTCCCTGTTTTCCTTCTTACTGAGTTCTGGGCAGTTACTTTTCTCCCTTCCTCTAAACCAACCAATAAATATTTTTTGATGACTACAGTGCACAAACTTCCTTGGCTATTTTTAACTGAAAGCCTCCTTTAACTCTCTAATTTTCCACCTGGACATCTTTCTTCTTGAACACAGTTCACTTTATATCTGGGTATAATCTCCCTATTCAGGGATTCACAATGCACATTTACATGTTAAATGTACCTCCACCTGGCCTCTGGGTGTAGTCAATGTCTTCCTATATTTATAACACTGAAATACTTAAGACCCCACATTTATATTTTAACACAGAACCCGTAGGTTTTCCCTGGTCTTCCTGATTCCAAGCCCAGTGCTCTATCCACTTGCGTTAATCTTCATTATGCAGCTATGATCTATCTGACACGTATAGTGTCTTCTTAAGGACCTCCAGTGAGGGAGAAACCTGCCACTGCCATTTTACTTTTGGGTGGCTGTAATGGTGAAGAAGGTTTTTCTGAACCCAGTGGAATTGCTGGTTGGCTACAGGAGGCGGAGTGGGAGTAGGGGAGGGAAAGAACATGATTCATTTAACTATGGAAAAATATCTTTAATTAATTAAATAAATAAATAAACTAATAAAAAAGAAGTTTTTTTCTGACATGGAGACTAAATACACTTCTTGGCAACTTTTCCCCTCATTGGTCTTGGTTCTTTCTGCCCTCTAAA
Source organism: Monodelphis domestica (assembly GCF_027887165.1). Taxonomy (NCBI): domain Eukaryota; kingdom Metazoa; phylum Chordata; class Mammalia; order Didelphimorphia; family Didelphidae; genus Monodelphis; species Monodelphis domestica. Next base: position 505,688,796 of record NC_077229.1, on the reverse strand, counting down.
GCCCAAACAACAACAACAAAATTGAATCCTTCTACATAATAACTCTTCAAACTCTTGAAAACAGTGAACATATCTCCCTTGACTCTTCTCTTCCCCCTGCTAAACATTCCCCGTTCCTTAAACTGATCCTCCTATGACATGAGCCCTTCTCCTTCCCATTTGTCCCCATCCAGAGCTCTATGTAGGATATCAACTCCCTTTTAAAACTAAAGTGCCAAGAACTGAGCACAAGACTAGATGTGTTCTGATCAGAGACTATCATTTTTTAGTTCTCCTCAAAATTTTTAAGAAGTCTCCACTCTTTCATTATAGCCCTTCAGAAATCAACCCAATGGTCAGACATAATGGGAATGTTGCTATCCGTTGCTAAGGTTCTATCTATTGTGGTCTGAATCCAATAGAAAACTAGTAATCAAGGGACTTATGAGAAAGAATGCTATTCATATCCAGAGGAAGAACTGTGGGAGTAGAAACACAGAAGAAAAACAACTGCTTGATCACATGGCTTGATGGGGATATGACTGGGGATGTAGACTCTAAAGGTTCACCCTAGTGCAAATATCAATAATATGGAAATAGGTCTGAATCAATGACACAAGTAAAACCTAGTGGAATTGCATGCTGGCTATGGGAAAGGGATGGGGTAGGTGAAGGAAAGAACATGAATCAAGCAACTATGGGAAAATATTCTAAATTAATTAATTAAATAAAACTTTTCAAATTAAAAAAAAAAGACAACTAGCAATCAGAACTTAAGTGTCCTCACAGGGAAAGTATCCCAGCATTCTGAGCTCTTTAAAAGTAGAATCAGTAGCATCTAGAGGTATAGTTAACAAATATAGATGTGAACTTCCTAACATAAAGATGTGGCCTTCCTAATACAACTATACATATGCAAAATATGTGTATATGTAAAATTTGTTTAAAGTAACAATTAAATTTATAAATAAAATATGTATTATAAACAAGTAAAAATATACATAGTATAAATAAATATAATAAAAATAGAAATAATGTATTTATTTGGGTATATATAATATATTAATAATAATATAAATGAATGAATTATAAATGAATAGTATATATATAAACAAGTAAAAAAAATATATATATATATACACACATAGTAACAGATACAGATGTGACCTTCCTGTATACATTTTGGACACTTCACATTTCTTTCAGATTCATTTGCCAACCCATGTTACTTGGGAATTTTTGCTTATAAAATTGCTCCAAAGAGTGGTCATCAACTTCCCTTACATATATACAAGTTCATAAAACATTAAATATAAAAGGGGTTTTATTTGTGTGTCAAAGACCAAAGACAATATAGAGGAAGAGGAGAATATTCTAGGTTGCCTAGTGGATAGAGAACTAGACCCTGAGTTGGGAAGGACTGAGTTCAAATTGGGCTTCAGATATTTACTAGTTATGTATAACTGAGCAAGTCACCTAACCCTTTCCTGTCTCTGTTCCCTCATTTGCAAAATGACAACAATAAATAATACTTTAGAGTAATCAATAAAATGATGATAAAATTTATTTGGAGAAACAAATGATTTTGGATATCAAGGGAAATAGTAAAAAAAAAATAGAATGAAGAGGGAAATAGGAGATCTAGACCTCAAACTACAATATAAATTAGAAGTCAATAAAACCATTTGGTGTTATTAAAATATAGAGAAAGAAATAAATGGAATAGACTAGATGAGTGATGGTGAACCTTTTAGAGACAGAGTGCCAGGTCCTGCCTCCACTCTACCAGCATCCCCAGACCAAGTGCTGTGTCTGCCCCCCACTAGAGACTGAGTGCTGCCCCCCTTTCCCCAGAAAGGGGAGGGTGAAAGCATTCTTATTGGGCTTCTGGGCATTGGGGTGGATGAAGTGAGGAATGTCCTCAGGTGTTTGGATAGGGACTCTGCCCTGAATCCCTCTGACTTACTACTAACAAACTCTGGCAGGTCACTTTAGGCGTGCCCACATGGAGGGCTCTGTGTGTCCCTTTTGGCACCCCTGCCATAGGTTTGCCATCACTAGACTAGACAAAGAAGGATTAGAAACAATGGAATTCAATATCCTTGACTTGAATAAACCAAAACATAAAAGTCACTTAGAAAACAAGTCCCTGTTTGATAAAAATTGCTGGGGAAACTGAAAAGCAATTTCACACAATTTAGATTTAGACCAATACCTTATGCCATGTTCTACAATACATCCTAAATAGGTATGTGGCCTTAATATTAAAGATTATATTATATTATAATATATAATGATTATATTATAATATTAAAGATTGTATTATAGAAACTTTAGAAGATCATATATGTTTCACAATTATGGATATATCGATATATTTTTAAGCAAATAAAGTGTAGAGGCAATTACAAAAATGTAAAATCATTTTGATGATATGAAACCAAAAAGCTTTTGTGCCAACAAAACCAATATATTTAGGATAAGAAGGAAAGTATTAAATCTCAAACTGTCTTTTCCACGGATTCTGGAATGGAAGGAGGCATAGTGTTGAGAATCAACATTCACTTCAGCAAGTTAGGCTCCACTTGGGCTTCCTCAAACCCCTCTTTTGATTTTTATTAGCTATGTACTTCAGAGGACTACTATTATACAAAGTAATTTTCCTGATGATGATAACGCAGTAATAAATTTTAATTCATTGCCCAGCATTGGTTTTAGCACCCATCCTCACACACAAAAACTCTGAACAGAATGAATATAGCCTCTGAACTTGGTTGCCGGTCAGAATAAAATAATAATTAAACAGCATGCCAGCATAGTTAAAATATAGTAGAACCACAGGCAAAGTGGTATACAATATAAAATATATTTGGGCAGAGGGAAGATAAAATTAAGGGGTTAGAGGCAAGAGAGAGGATGTATTTTTAAAAGAGATTTGAAAAAGCAATGGAAAAAATCATTGCTAGGAAAGATTAAAGAACACAGAACCAAGTGATATTTACTCTAAAGGGAATGTCTCCCTTAACTCATAGACTAGGGCAAGATGGAGGAAAAATAATTGTTATTGATGTTATTCAGTCATGTCTGACTCTGTGACCCCATTTGGGGTCTTCTTGGCAAGTGCTGGAGTGGTTTTCCATTTCCTTCTTCAGCTTATTTTACAGATGAGGAAACTGAGACAAACAGGATTAAGGAACTTGCCCAAGGTCGCATAGCTAATAAATGTCTGGGGCCAGATTTGAACTCAGAAAGATGAGACTTCCTGACTCCAGGTCCTGTGTTCTCTCCACTATGCCAGTCAGGACAATTCAAATCAACAATGTTAAACAAATGTTAAAAATGTTAAATGTTAAAAATGTTAAAAAAAAAAACCAGCTATGTCATTTGAAGAGGGAGAAAGCACCCACAATTTGGGAGATTTCAGGAAGACCTGCGTACAGTCCTTGTCTCATATTTACTAGTAAGTGATGACAGACAAGCCACTTAATCTTTCTCAGCCTCAGTTTCTTCTTTGGAGTATATCAGTGCCTTGCTTCTAAGGGCATCTAAGATGAGCTGGAGTGCTGGGCTCTTCAAGTCTCTTCAGTTTCTTTAGATTCTCTGGGTTCTGCATCACTTTGGGTGTACTTTTGGCTTCCATCTCTAAGAGAGAAGATGGATGATGCCACCCTACTTCAGACTGCTGAAGGAAAATGCTGGGATGAAGCAGATTAGAGAAGAGAGGACAGTCTCATCCTGCCCTAGTTGTAAGTTTGTTACTCTAGAGACTTGAGGGAATTTCCCCTTAGATGAGATTTAGGACTCTCTCTGTTTCTCCCTGTGTTGAGTTGAGTTATGCCACACCCAATGGGAGAGCACCTTCACTCTGTTTTGTCTGGTATGCATTTTCCCTATGTCTACTTTCTCCAATTTCTGTTTTATTACTGATTTGCATAAATGGGCTTCTTTGCTGTCAGCTCTATGTGTTAATTATAGAAGTAATATCTGGTGGGGAAAGAATCAAGTCTCGGATCTACAAAGCTTGGGGTCCTCCTTTTCCCCATTTATGAATGGTAACCAGGAATCTAGTTTGAACCAGAAAATTCCATTCCCCAGACTAAGTGTATTTAAGGGGGCAGACAGACATACTCCCAACTCAGTAAGGACATCAGAGTGGCTAAGCTTCCTGGCCTCAACATCCCATTTCCTCTCCTAGAAGGAATGAAAGTCTCCCTTGCAGAAGGGAGATGACAATTCTGCTTCTTTTTAATCCATACCACAACAACCCATGCTACAAGTAGAGGGATAGCTCTCTCTAAATGTGGGAGCTCTGTCTGTAGAAATAGAATCTCTGATTGCTTATTTTGCAAGAAATTGAGGGTGCTGTTAGTTTTCCTTAAAATCTTGGACATTCCCCCCATCCTTCAGCTTTTATTGAATGCCTACTAAGACCTCCAGTGTTCAATTCTATAAGGGTCATTGTTTAGGTTTGTTTATACTTTTGCTGGACTAGAATAAGTGTAAATAGGAATTGTTCTCTATCAATAACTTGATTGACATTTTGATTTTGTAAGCGAACAATGTGAGAAACTTTGGAGGCAAGATTTTTTCATTCCAGACTGATTTTTTTGTGATGGTGAATCCTTAGCTCATCTCTTTTGTCTCATCTTTTCCCCTGACCCTTTTCTTTGAATGAGTGTTGTCTTGGGCAAGCACTTGAATTCTTAGGAAAAAACATATTTATTTATTTATTTATTTTTCCTTTTAAAGATTATTTTATTTGGTCATTTTCAAACATTATTCATTGGAAAAAAAGATCATTTTCTTTTCCTCCCCCCTCCCATAGCCGATGCACGATTCCACTGGGTATCACATGTATCCTTGATCCAAACCCATTTCAGGAAAAATTTTTAATGATTAAAAAAAATCAGGTAATTTTTTTCTGTTGTCATTTTTTTGTTTCAGAAGGAGGTTTTGCCTTCCCATTCTGGAAAACACTATTTTGTATTTTTTTTAAAAATTAAAATTATTCTACCTTTCTTCAAGTCACACAATGATGCCATGCTAGATATGGAGGACTAGTTCTTGCTACAGTCATTTTTAAAATGAAGGGGTTAGATTTTTTTTAAGGGGTTAGAGTTGATGACTTAAAAAATGTATTTATTTATTTATTACTAGGTATCTCAGACTCTCCCTTCCCCACACCACAGAAAGCATCATCCTGCAAACAGTTATGTATATATATATGTATATATATAGATATAGATATAGATAGATAGATAGATTATGTCTTTCTTGTTTCCACTTCTCAGATCATTCTCTTGAGGTGAATGTACACAAGTTATTTTTCAAATATTAAGTCTAAAGCTGTATAAAAAGTTCTCTTTGTTCTACTCATTTTACTCTTTGTTATCTTATGTAGTTCTTTGTTCTTTGCAAGTTTTCTGAAAATTAATCTGCTTAAAATTGCTTAGAGTACAAGATTTTATTATTTTTAAGGTCCCTTCTAGGTCTAAATCTATGCTTCTTTGGTCAGGAAAGACTTCTAGGAAAATGTGGAACAACAAAGAGAAGAGATCTAGGAAGATGGGTAATCAAAATTGTAACCATTAGGGATGACCAAACACTTGTTTAGTGTGACCAGCATTTAGTAATATTCAGCTGAAATTGCTTGCATACAGTACTCCATGCAACTCTGGGGCTTAGCAAAATCAGCTGGTTGCCAGAAAGAGCATGAAAAAAAAATACAAGTCATTTGGTGTCACAGCAGCAAGCTTACTAATGTGCATCTATTAGGATCCTCATCTTAGCTGATGCTGGCTTATCAGCAAAATCATTACTTGAAAAGGGTGGAATGTACCAAACATGTGTTTCCAGCTGGTCAGCAATTCTTCCCTCTTAAGTTTTAATCTGTGCTAGTCAGTTACAACAGATTATAGGACAAATGATATCCTGAGAGTTGCAAGTCTCTGTGGATTGAAGTAGGCAGGTTCATTATTTATATTAGGAAGGCTTTTCCCCACTATCCTCTGTGTGTGTGTGTGTGTGTGTGTGTGTGTGTGTGTGTGTGTGTGTGTGTGTGTGTGTGTGTTAGCACACCTACACAGGCAAGAAGGTAAATGGTTCCTTGATTTTTAAAAAGCCTGGGCAATAAAATGAATGCACAAACCATAATTCGGGGTCTTGGTGAGGGAGATAGAAAGGATGCTCTTGCATTCCTGATAGCGAATTCTCTCCTCTCTTTCAGCTTTCTCTCCACGAGCTCTCAGGTTCCATAGCCTGAGACTTGAGCAGCTTTAAGGTAGCAGCTACTTCTTTAAAGGGTCTGTGACTCAGAGGGACCCAGGGTTGGTTGCTTTTTCTGTGTATAGAACTATAATCCTTCTCAATTATCAGAGACATAAATTACTATTATTTCCTTACCAGATCGAACATCTCCCTTAAATATGTGAAAGAAAAATTGTTGGTTGTCGAGTGAATTCTCCTCTTGGAAAAAAAAAAACTGCCTCTTCTTAATCTACAAGTTCAATGAAAGTTCAAAAGTTGATCGGTGCAAACTATATTCTAATAATTCATCGAGCTCGCCTCTCCGTACACATTATGAAACTCCATCTCGAGACGTTATTTTTTTGTCCCCGCATCCATGTAAAAGTAATCAAACAGCACATTTCCTGGGTAGATAGTAGATACCTATTGATCATATTCAGAGCACAGATGGTATTAGAGAGCATGGTTGACATATAGGCCTCAGTGTCAATCACAGGAACAAATTGATTTCGACTGTCCCAGCAGCAATTCTCCTAGCCCAGCAGAATTCCATAAGGTGCTCCTGCATAGAGAATTTTGATCAGACAGCATTTCTGAAGGAGTGTCATAGCCCAAAGTTATTGCAGAGCTAAACTTGATTACAGGGAAAATGGTGATTTTAATGTACTTCATACTTACCTTTAACGCAAGTGAGTCAATATCTCTCTTCAATTTTGGAAAGGGCTGGCTCGAGTGAAAAATGGAGCTCGAATTTATATGTCTACTAATTAGGTTAAGGGAAATTCCTTATTTGCATTTTTCTATGAGCATACGAAGCACCATTAATGCATTTCTCCAACTGGGATTTGTTTTCTTATTCATTTTTTTAATTAATAATTTTCATTAACAAAATTAAAGAGCTTATGCGTAGTCCATCAATCTTTCCCTTATGACTAAGGCATGGGCATAGAGAACAAGGAGGGAAAAGATAGCAGCCAGGCATTGAAATCATAAGCAAACATTCAAAATGAACAATGAACAAAAGCTAGGGCAAAGCATGACAATATTCAATACCTTTAACTAAAGCAAGTTAACACTGCATGCACTGCGGTGGCCCGGCCAGGTTCGATAATTCAATAGAAAATTAGTTTGACTCAGGCAGGGAAGTGTTTAAAAATGTAAGCAGTAAGCAATGGCAGCTGAGGAGTGAGTTGGTCCTGGTCCCTTCCCATTTCTCTCTTGCAAGCAGACAATTTTTTTTTCCTTTATGTATCTATTCTATTCCCTGACTCAATGCGTTTCTTGCCTATTGGAAATAATGGACCTTGTTTTTAGGGTGATGATCAGAACAGAAAGACCCAGAACCAAAAAATGCTAGATCTGGAAGAGATTGTAAAATCATCCAGTCCAACCCATTCATTTTCTAGATGAGGAAAATGAGGGAGACCTGGAGAGATGGGACGATTTGATTACTTATAGAGCAGGTAAGCCAGCCTAGCTAAAGTTGCAGAGTATCCCAAGGGATCAATGGGAGGTGCCATCTTGCTGGACAATTTGAACCACTGCCACCATTTACTACCATCTTTGCTTGGATTCTGATGGAGACAACCCCAGATTCTCCTTGGAAATAGCATCATTCCCTAAACCTCCAAATTCTCTTGTTGTCAGGAAGGGGAGAAATCATTGTGAAGAAGGGGTCCACCTTCTTCATCACTACTAACAGCTATTGCTTGGCAACCATCAATGGGCAGATAGGCACAAGAACCCTGGGAGTTGAAACCCTCCCCAGATTATCAGTCTTGCTTCCAGCCCAGTCTTCACAGCGGTGATATAGGGGAAGCAACTCCTGGGGAGAAGGGACCAGCCATCTCCACTAATTGCCTACCAACTTTTGCACACAGAGAGGACAAGCCAAGCTAATGAGATGAACTAAGGAGGAAATAGGAGGTAGCATGTTCCAGGCAAATTGAGCCACTACCAGCTCTCCTTGCACCATGATGGACACAACCCAAGAGAAAATCCAAGAGCCTTGATCATAACAACACTCAGCACAGTACCCTGAGCCCTTACTCTGGGAAGCAACCCCTCTGGAGCTAGAGGTGCTGCAGTTCCAGCTTTTAGAGACCCAGAAAGGAAAGTTCTTGCCATCAGCATCCTTGGCGCTGTCAAATGGTTCAATATCAGAAACCAATATGACTTTTACAAAGGGAAATGGTATTAAATAAGAGACAGTACCAACTGCTCTGCTGCTACACCACACCCTAAGGACCACAAGACAATTCTTTCTGACTTGTCTGCTTTGAAATCTTCTATATATGCTTTCCCCCTGAATAAGAATGTGAGCTCCTCAAAGGCAAGGAATATTTTAATTGTTTATTTTTTCCCCAGGGCTTGGCATAATTCTTTGCACATAAAAAAAGTTTATTAAAATCTTTATTCATTCATTCTTTCTAGTTTACACAACTGGTTCAGAGCAGAATTAGCAGCAGACCTAGAACAGGTTCTACTGATGCCCAGTCCAGAGTTCTTTCCATTGTATAACCGTTGGGTCCATACTTGCCATGGTTCCAGAGAAGGAATTTTAGCCCGGGGTCCACCCACTCCTAAGAAGTCTGTAGACAGATTTGAGAGAATCTGAGAACTTGGAAGGGGAAAATAATCACACTTTTATTTCGATATAATGATGATTCCATTTAAAAGTATATTTCTTTTATTTTATGCACTTAAAAACATGATTTGGGGAAAGGGTCCACAGGCCTGCTTCACCAGAGGGTTAGAGCGGTCCAGGACACACACATAGTCTCAATCTCATCAATAGATTCTTCTCAAGAGAATAAGATCTCTAATCACAAGCTTGACAGACCCTGTTCAGAGACGGCTGCCTCCATGCTGTGATTACAGGGGCATGGAGAGCTTTTCCTTTTAAAAACGACCTCCCCGGCCAGTCTGCCACAAGGCTGGAAATTTCTACCACTACACTTCCTCTTATGGATTAAGGCATCAGCTACAAAGGGCTCCTGTTATCTTACCTGGGAGAGGTAATTTAAGTCACTTACAGGTGAGCAATTACTTAATGGAGAGAGACCAGGGTCCTGGAGAGAAATGGGATAGGTGTTGTTGGTAGGAGGAGGGAGAGAAAGATGTGGCAGTGTAATTTACAATGGAGTGCCCTAGATGGTAGCTTCTAGGAAGGAAGGCAGTAGGGAAAATATTTATCCAGCATCCACTGTGTGCCAGGCACTGTGTTAAGTACTTCACAGATATTATCCCACGCGATCCTCATAACAACCTTGAGAGGTTGGTGCTATTATTATAATCCTCATTTTACTGTTGAGAAAACTGAGGCAGAGAAAAGTTAAGTGACTTGCCTAGGGTCACACAGCTAGTAAATATCTGAAGTCAGTTTTGAACTCAGGTCTTCCTGAATCCTTGTTCAGAGATCTATGTACTGTGCTACCTTAGCCTCCTAGTTGAAATGAGAGGCTTGGTAATGAAATGGAAAGGTGGGACCACCAGAGACAAGCTTTCTCAACATTCTTCCAAAGATTTTAAGTGCTCTCTCTTCAAAATTCCAGAATTTTGGAGTCAGGAGGGGTCTTTGTGTGTATCCAGTCTTAGCCATACACAACCTACATACTCCTTCTTCTTTGTGAGAGTATTATTTCAATGAACTTGTGGATCCTGGTTAATGGGATGATGAGAAGTCAACAGCAGCTTATGACTGGGCTCCCTGTTCAAGTCTATCCTAGATTTAAAGACTTGGGTGGTCTAGTGAAAAAAAAAAGCTTGTATTTGGCATCAGAGGCGCTGGGTTTGATCTTTTTAATAATCTATTTTTCCATAAATATTCAGTTGCATATATTTTACTTTTACATTTTTTATTTTCTATCTGAACTCTTTCTGTTGTCAACGAATAGTATACCTTTGTGTTTTTACAACTAATTTCGTAAAACAATACTTTCTACTTCACTACTCATCAGAATTTGATTTTTTTGATTGATCTGAAAAAGTAAGCTAAAGATCCTTAAGAGAACTAATTTTACAAAAAATAAAATAAAACTTTTCCAGAAAAAAAGGCTGGCACTGCCACCTGTGTGACCTTGGGCGACTCCTACCACTTCTCCAGGTCTTCGTTTCCTCAGCTATCAAATGAGATGGTTGGATGAGTTTCTAGTAGGTTGATCCAGAGCTGGAAGGGGTCTCTGAGGCCATCTAGTCCAACCCAAGAATTTTATAGATGAGGAAACCAAGGCTCAAGGAAGTAGAGCAATTTGCTCAAATAGCTAATAGACATAAGAGGAGGGATTTGAAAAGGATGAGGTCTTGTATATGAGAAATGTATTAATTAGAGTCTTGAACCCTTGGACTTCATCCCCCAGAAGCCTTCAGTATTTCCCAGAATTCCTCTCCTCTCTCCACCCCATTTGCGTGGTCACATTTGTATGTAAGCCATGCCCTCGCTCTCTTCTCTCATGAGTGGGCTGGGTTGTTTAGGTAGCTTTTACTCTAGTTATTATTAATAAAACTTTTAAAAATATGATACTTTAGTTATTGAATATTATTTTTAAAACCCACAGACAGAAGAGAGTGAAAAGCAAGGACAGACAAACAAACACCAGGTTCAGCCTCATGTTACTATGCTGCGGGGATCCAGGTACTCCTTTAACTGGTCTTTGGAATTTTCCTGCAAAGCACACTTTCCCCCTCTTCCAAATGGGAGGGGGATCCCTTCTCTACTCCATTCCCTGCTTTGGGTTTTGTCTTGTAAAGGAGTTGTCTGAGGGGGAATAAAATTGCCAGGATCTGATTGGAAACCCTCAGAACCCCACTGTTGTTCTGAATGGGGTGGGGGACAGAGAGAGAGAGCTCCAGGGATGAGCTCTCCAGGTTGACTAATGGGCAGTATGTATCCAGAATCTCCTAGCTCCTAATGGTTTTTTTTCAGGGACAACCATAGTTTATTTGTGCACATTTACATCATCAGAATTAGCATTATCAAGGCTCTTAGAAGTAGTGATTCTGTCACATTCATATAGTAAGGTTTTTTTCCAACAATATCCTTCTACTTTCCATCACCACAATATACATATATACAGGGAATGCTAAAATGTGGTCAGTTACAGCACTGCATCAATTGTTTGTGTGTGTGTATATATATGTGTACGTATGTATGTATGTATGTATATAGAGATAGACATACACTATAGATCCTAGCTCCTAAGGAGAGTCCCCTTAGAAGTCAAGCAAATGATACATTAAAGTACAATGATCCCCATACTGGACATCTTACTGTAGAACACTCATCAAGCATAGCAAAGTAGATCTTCTTTTTGGGGTACAGATTGGACATGTTAGCCACCAAGGTCACATTTGACGCTGAAATTCTGTGATTCTGGAAAGCCTTTTGCTTTTCTGGGCTCCAGTCATGAAACTATAAGAATGGTTGGCCTGAGTGTAGTTATAAGGCCCTTGATGGTCATTTTATCCAAAGAGGATCCTTTTGTGCTTCACTGAAATGTAACTTTGATATTTTGGATCCACAGGAATAGTTTAAATCTTTACAGTTTAACTGGGCCTGTAAAGTATATAGATGTAGAAGGAAATGTCCTATCATATCAAGCCTTGTATAAAATTGATATGATCAGGGATAGATATCTATTTGTTATTCATACATGCATCTAGAGACCTAGCAATAAAGCAAAAAATATGATACAATATAAGCACCTCCTCCATTCTTTAAAATAGCCATTCTACTTGTAGATGTATGCCTCCAGAAGAGTACTCATCATACATTCAATACAAAGAAACAAATATTTTTAAAATACCTACTATGTGCAAGGGGTATCTAAGGAGGCAGCTAAATGACTCAATGGATAGAGCACTGGGACTGGAATCAGGAAGATGAGTTCAAATCTGGCCTCAGACACATCCTAGTAATGTGACCCTGGGTAAGTCACTTAACCTCTGATTGCCTGATAAAAGGATCCATTGGATTCACTGGGGAAGAAAATGGCGAACCACTTCAATATCCTTGTCAAGAAAGTCTCATGGATAGCTATGGTTTGTGGGATTATGAAGAGTTTGCCATGACTTAATGACTAAACAAAAAAAAATGAGAAGAGGAGAGAAGACGAGAAGAGGAGAGAGAAGAAGAGGAGGGTATTTGTTAGAGAGCAAGTCTTTGGGTAAGAAGTCCTAGGTTCAAGTTTTGCTCCTGACACAGGTATGAGCATGGGTAAATTACTTCCATTCTCTGCCTCAGATATTCTCCAAGATTATAATTTACAGATCAGTTAGATATTGGTAAAGAGAGTTCCCACAACAGGAATAGCTCTAGGAAACAGCTTAGTAACTTTTGAAAAGACTCATTGACAGGTAATGGGGATAGCCACCAGGTAATAAGTGTTTTGACCACAGATCCTCTCCTGAGGAATATGTAATATGTTTCATCAGAGGTAGCATATATATATGTACAAATATATATATATATATGTATATACATATGTGTGTGAAATAAAAGATCTTTTAAAGTATCGAGAAGAATAGCAGAACAACACTTAATGAATGTTAAATGAACAAATGGGTTTTATTCTGTAGCTTCCTAGCCACTGTGGCGTCTTCAAGTTCCAGCTAAAACCCTGCTTTCTAGGAGAAGCCTTTCTCCATTCTCCCTCAAAGCTAGTCTCTTCTTTCTACTGATATCTCCAGTTAAACTGTATATATCTTGCTTGTGCATAGTTGTTTAAATGTTGTCTCCCCTAATAGACCATGAGCTCCTTGAGAACTTGAGTTATCTCTTGCCTTCCTTTGTATCGCCAACATTTAACATACTACCTAGTAAATTAATAAATGCTTATTGACTAGATTGAAAAATCCCTAAAAGTAGAGAATACGTCTTATGCCTTTGTATGTTGTTGTCGTTGAATCATGTCCATCTCTTCGTGACTGTATTTGGGGTTTTCTTGGCCAAGATACTAGATTGGTTACCATTTCTTTCTCCAGTTCTTTAAACATATGAAAAAATGGAGGCAAACAAAGTAAAATGACTTGCCCAGGGTGACATGAAAAGTAAGTGTCTGAAGCAGGATTTGAATCTTTCTGACTCTAGGCCAATACTCTATCCACTGAACCACCTAACTACTCAATTTCTTTATGTTCTCAATATCTAATATAGGGCTTCTCTCATAGCAAATGTTCAAAAAATATTGGCTGCTAATAAACACGATTGTTCATGACTCTTCAACCTGCTCATGGCTAAAAAAACCAATTCCTTTACTCTTCTCAAGATAGTATTAGCATAAATGAAAAGCTCAGCTCAGAAGTGTTTCCTATGTTTTTATCAAAAAGACTTGATTTTTGTGGGATAGCAATAAGAAAATAACTGAGTATACAAAGAAATTTCTTTTGGAATAAAAAAAATACAGCGCAATATTGCATATTGTGGATTTATTTGCTTGTTCACTTGGGCTTGAATCATTCACGACCAATCGGGGTCAAATTCGACATTTATAGTAACGCCCTAACTCAAATGAATTTCTTTTAAACTACATCACCTCTTTCTAAACCCTATTTTGTCTGGATTTTTCCCAGCACACCAAAATGAACTTTCCCATGTTCCCAAAGCATTCTTTCATTTGCATGTACTATTCAGTTTTCCTTTCACATGCAACATTCTTCTTTGCAATGTTCGAAAAACTCATTAGCTTACATCCTCCTCTCTCAGACAAAGTAAACACGCTGATATTCCAAATGGATCTCCTCTATGATGGAAGGAGACAGATTTCCCAATGAAATTTTGAACATGCCCACAAGTACTTGAATAATCAAACTTACTTCCTTTTGGCCAAATTCCTTTTTCTGGGCTCAGGTCATGGCTTTCTATAATTTTCTAAATGAGTAATTAAGCTACAATCTGCCACTTGCAAAGACGCTTTATTAGCTGTGTATTCATTTTCCTCTTCTATTCATGGTATGTACATTTTCCTATTCTCTGTATGTCTAGCAACCATTTGTGAGATGCTCTTATTATTTTCCTTGGCCCTCCCCAGTGGCTTTCTTAATTTGACAAGCATAAATTTGAGAGAGAGAGAGAGAGAGAGAGAGAGAGAGAGAGAGAGAGAGAGAGAGAGAGAGAGAGAGAGAGAGAGAGAGAGAGAGAAGCAATTCAAGTTTAAATTTTTAAAAATTTAACCTCCAAAATGGTGCTTGATTTTAAATTATAATTTTTTAAAAGTTCTTTTAAAGATCTAGCAAAGATAAATTGCTCCTCCCTAGAAATTACAATTTTATTTTAACTTTTTCAAGGCTTAGGTATACTTGATCCTGGGGAATGTTAGCCACATTCTATTTCTGCTCACAAGGTCGTGACTAAGATAAATACATTTTAGGAAAAACATTAAAGTGGGTGTACTGCATGTGGGAGGAATTTCATATCACCATCTCATTTTTGGAGCAGCTAGAATTTGAGAGACATGGAGCAGTTGGTGGTTAACTCCTTTAAAAGGAAAATGTGACAAAGGCTGTAATGTGGTGAGCCTCCAATACGACAATGATGGGACCAGGCTCTGAGTACTGAGAAATGAAATCCTCTAAAGTGAAAAGTTCAAATGCAGTGGGGAGTCACACGAGTGAAGATAATTAGGGGTTATTAAAGAGTTGGTTTTGTAGCAAGAGGGTGGGGAAGCTGACTCCCTATTTAAAACAATTCCATATCTGTATGTTTTTTGCTACCCCATTGCAGCTTAACACACACACCACCCTTTTACTTACACTGAATAACAAATCCATTGAAAGTGTTTACTCTTCCTCATTGGAATGCTGGATCTGTGACATCATATTCAGTTTCTTAGCAACAGACTGTCATGTCATACTTGTGACATTCTGGACAGAGAGAGGAGGAAAAGCTGGCTCATGATAGAGAGGAAACCTTTTTTAAAATTACAAATGGGCTTAAGAACTGGAAAGAAAATATGAAAAGGCAGGTCAAGGAAGCGGCATTTATACAAGTGTTTTTGATTAAGGTTTTTGCTGGCACAGAAGTCCCCTTTAAGTTCTTTTTTATTGAATAATTTTCCTTTGATCCCTGAGTAACTAAAATAAAAACCAGCACTTGACATTAAACTGGGACTTTGAGCCTTGCATAGGATTCCTTTGCATGACTGCTGTCAAGCTCTTTTTTGCAAGGCAAGTACCTCATACAACCTATAGAATGCTCATCTTTATTTCTGAATGGCAAAATGAGCCTAGGCTTCTGCCTGTCTCTTTCTTCCAAAAATATGGAAGAGGTGCAGCTGAAGCACTCATTCTACTTTTGCTTTCCTTGAATTTGGCCACCTCTTTGGAGAGAAGGTGCCAGTAGTTGGTAGTGATGAGAGTTAGAAGAGATTTAGATCAAGGCTTCAGAACAACTGCCCAGAAGGAGAAAAGTGTTACCAATAAACCCAAGTAAATGGGAATGCTGGGGGGTTAGTATTTATAGGATCATAGAATCTAGAAATGCCAGGCACCCTGGACATCAGCTAGTTCAGTATCAAAATCAAATAGGAGCAGGAGCCCACAAATAGATACAGAAGGGTCCCTGCAGCTGCATATTGACTTAGGAAACCAAAGATTAAGACCATCTATGTTCTAGTCTATTCTTATTTATTTTGTTAAATATTTCCCAATTGCATTTTAATCCAGACCAGCATACTCGGCAGTGTTTTCCCACAATTATCCTATCTATACTTTAAATGAAAGATACCATTCATTTAAAGATGAGTGAACTTGACACACAGGTTGTGACTTGTCCATAGTCTACAAACACTAACCCATTGCAGAACTGGGATTAGAACTCAAGTCCCTTGACTCTAAATCCTTTGGTACTTTTCATGACCATTTTTGTTTTTAAGGGATAACGATCAAATAATTTCACTTTTGAATATCATTTAACAATCATATTGGGTTACCAACGACAAAAGAAAATGAAAGTCTAAAAGCCACACAAACTAGACAGGGGCCAAGAAAGCAAAGCACCTTTAAATATCCTTGAGAGTTTTCGCCACATCTGTGCAATTTACCCCAGCTCCCAGCCATTGCATTTAGGTGTCTGATCAGTCATTCAGTTCCAATGCAGACATGGTGTTTGAAGGCCACTTTGTAATGGTTTTACCCAGGTTCAGATTATCTGCAATCCGGGGGGAAAACGTGCATTCTTAGCAAAAGCAAATAGAAAACATATCTGGGCACAAATCAAAAGAATGATTACAACACGCTCGCTCTGTACCCATTACTGAGTCCCCAAGGCTCTCATTCTGTTTGTCTTGGCGCTTTTTCTTCAGCTGCCTTTGGCTGGCCTGGGTGGAGGGGAAGTAAGTCAGTAAGTAAGTAAATAAATAAATAAATGGAAGCCTCCTCGATTAATGAGAGTGGTCCAAATGGATGATCTGAAAAGATGAGGCATCCTTGAAAGGGAGGCCCTGATGCTTCCAGCCCTCACTGCCAGGAAAAACTGTTCAGGGGAAGCCTCCCAGGCTCCCGAGGAGATCTTTCTGGAGTGGATCAGAGAGGTGCCGTCCATCTGTCAGAGGGCCCTCTCTGGCGCTCATTTCCATCCCAGGCAAGTTCCCATTCAGTGGGTAATGACAAATGGCATATGCACAAAGTGGGAAAGAGAGAGAAAGCATTGTTTCTACAGCACATTATGCTTTACACTGCTCATGAGACAACATTTCATATCCCATAAAAAGCATTATCTCTATAACTTACTGTGCATGGCGGGAAGGAAGCCTTGTGTCTTTAAAAGGGTTGTCTGCCTGCTGCA
This sequence comes from Monodelphis domestica, assembly GCF_027887165.1. NCBI lineage: Eukaryota > Metazoa > Chordata > Mammalia > Didelphimorphia > Didelphidae > Monodelphis > Monodelphis domestica. The sequence goes on along the minus strand of NC_077229.1, from coordinate 505,671,791 downwards.
AAAAACACTTTGTCTCTAGCATCTTCCCCAACCCCCCCCCCCCCCCACGGGGGTAACCTGTGTTTATAAGCAAATCCACTCAACCCCTTAATGATGACCTAGAATAAACATCTGACATACACCCGGCTTTCAGGCTCTTCTTTGTTTAGACAGGAATTGTTCATTTTTATGCCTTTTGTATCCTGCCTGAAGGAAAGACAAATGATACAAGGGCTGTTTTACATTATCAATGGAGGCAGGGGTTATGCCGGTGTTTATCTGATCCTCTTTTATTGTATTACAAACGGACGAGATAAACAGCCTGGCGCACAGTGACCATTCGTTTCTGGAACCACCCCGTCTCCCCCTTCCTCGCCTCTCTCCCTGCCATTTTTGTGTTGGCTTTAATTTAAAATATATTAAAAAGCCAGACATTCCGTTCACCTGGGTGCCTTCGGCTGCGGGAGGGTCTGCTGCAAAAAGGCCTCCATCTCATTTAGTAGCTGACTTTCCTTCCTCTCCAGTTTCCTCGTCCCTGTCCGCCCCCTCTCCTGTCTGCCAGGCGGGAGGGCGCCAAGGGCTTCAAAGCCTGGCTTTCCTGCCCATCTGCCCTGGGAAGGCTGGCCCGTCTGGGCTTCAGCGCTGCATTCTCAGCCCAGCGCTGGAAACTTGCAACGGGCCAAACTAACAACAAAGCAGACAAAAGCCGGAGTGTGTCCGAGAGCCAGCAGAACGGCCCTCCCGCTCTGTCCCGTGATTTATGATTATTTCTTTAGTCAGATAAAGAAGCCCCCGCAGCCCGATCGAAGAGAGAGGGGGCTTTATAAAATCCAGCCCAGAGCGCCGGGACAGCGGGCTGCCGCTGCAGCCCCTCCATGCACTGTTTTAGTGCCGAGTTTACCGAGCCCTTCTGACTTTACGATAAGTCTCTTCGGATCACAACCTTCGCGCTCGTACTGCGTGACTCCGGCTCCAAACAGAAATCCATCAGTCCTGGCAGGTCTCTGGCTCGCCTTTCTGTGGGAGGCAGGGCACTGCCGACAGTAAGCAGCTGTACCCTCAAAGCCGCTATGGCGGGCCCAAATGAGGAACGCAAGCTGGCAGTGCGGTGTCAGAACTTCCCTACTCTTCTCCCTGGGTGTCTGAGAGAACATGGGTAGCTCCAGGGCTGGCCCAAGGCAAAGCTCTGAAGTAGTCAGGCAGGCTTTGGCTGCCCTCTGGATCCCCCTTGGCAATGTCCTCCCCTCATCTCCGGATGCCCAGTGCCCTCCTGCCTCTCCGTGGCCCCTCACTTGGGAAATGGCCCAAGCTGTAGACCCTTCTTTGTCCTCCCTCCCTCCAAATCTCCCTAGCCAAGATGCCAGTTCCCTTTGGGCCTTGCCTGATGATGGGCTCATGTTAATCTGAGAAGGCAGTGTAGTGTCAATGGAAGTAGGGCCATGTAGGGAAGAGGATGAGATTTAGAATCAAAGGGTCTTGACTTAATCCTCAGTTCTGACTTCTAGAGGACCTTGAGCAAATAACTGGGGCTCTGTGGACCTCTGCTGTTTTCATCTGTAAACTGAGGGCATCAGACTGAAGCATCTCTGAGGACCCTTCTAGATTTAAATCTATGGCTTCTGGCAATCATTTAACCCTCCTGAGCTTCCAATTTCTTTTCTGCAAAATGGGAATAATAATACTTGTTCTACCTACTTCACAGAACTGTCACAAGGATTGAATAAGAAATGCAAGTAAATCTCTTTGGAAACTTTTGTCATCATTTAGCCATTGCAGTCATGTCCTGCTCTTCATGACCCTATTTGGAATTTTCCTTGGCAAAGATCCTGGAGTGGTTTGCCATTTCTTTCTCTAGCTCAGCTTTCAGATGAGGAAATTGAGGCAGATTGGGTTAAGTGATTTGCCTAGAGTCAAATAGTAAGTGTCTGAGGTTGGATTTGAACTTAGCTCTCCCTGACACCAGGCTAGGCACTCTATCCACTAAGCCACCTGGCTGCCTGCTTTATAAAATATAGAACATCATACATTTGTAAACTAAATTATACCATAAAAGTGTGAGGTGTTTTTAAGTATTAACTAAATGCAAAGGATTGTTTGTAAGGCGAGGAAGGGCATTTAACCTCAAGTAGAGATTGATGTGAAGTCAGTGAAGAGATATTTTTGGATAGAACCCCTCAGTTCACACATTAAAAATATTGTTCTCAGGCCTGACTGCATCCCCTTAGAGTAGGCTTTCTGATTGCCTTTCTCAAACCTAGAGGGAAGCCTTGAAGTCTCCTATTGCCAAGTTCTAATTTATTTATGTAGCTTTAGACTCCTGTTTGAGGGGTGTTAGAAGGCCCTCCCAATCCCTAGTTAAAAGCAACAATAACAACAACACTCTCCTTCCCTAATGATTGAAATTCCATTTTTATCAATTCTTTACTTTAGGTTATACATTCCCTCTCTAGGGAATGCCTTTAAAAATGCAAATACTTCTGGGACAGAGCATATTAAAATCCAAACACCTCAGGATAAAGGAATTTGTCCCCCAGTGACAGTAAAGAGGAACTCATTGGACCCTTGGGGAAGTGGGAAAAGGGCAGCAAAAGGATGAAAGGATCAGGAGGCAGCAGTTGGGGAGTTGAAGACAAGCTTCCTGGTACTTCCTAATTTTGCCTAGGGCTGGCCTTGTTTGCTCCAGTTTCACTGTCTGGAATCTTTAGGGTCCCTCAATCAATTGATGCTTGCTTTCTTCTCCAATTTCCTTTCTTTTCATATGCCCATTCTAAAGCTTTAGCCACTTTCCCTTAGCTCCCAAGGTTCTACACCATATATGCTTCCCTATCCAGTCTTTGCTGCTTTCTCATCCATTATCTACCTGATCTCCAATTTATTTAAATCTCTTGGTATATCATATTATATAACAATAGCAATATGACCAAAAGCAGTCAAGAAGCAGCAAAGATGGGCAGGGTGCCAAGCTTGGATTTAAGATGAGCGGAGTTCAAATTCCACCTCTGACTCCAGGTAATTCATTTAACTTCTAGGTTAACTCTCTTAAGTTGATGAAGGTAACAAATTAATATTTTATGGGAAAGTAAAAATTGCAAAAGGAGACAAAGATCAGCTAAACCAGACCAAGTACTATATATACTAAAGGAAGTTCATTTTGGAGCTTACAAGATGTCTCCTCCACATGTTAAGATCACATGAGATTTCTTGAAAAATGCAACAACAAAGAAAACTGTTGGATGACCTTTTGGCTATTAATCAAACAAAGCAGAAAGTAGGAAGATGCATGCTTGCCAAAGTCATTGCAATGATGGATCTGTCCAGCAGACTCAAATGGTGGAGAGAGTTCCTGTGGATAGTGAGGAATTCCTGAAGTGCCTGTTTGAAGATAAGGTCAAGCTAATAGTGTCAAGGCTCATACCATTATAGATTCTCTTAAATGAGATCCCAAATCACTCGCTATATTTTGGTCTACTACATGAACTGATGCAGAGTGACATAAGCAGAACCAGGAGAACATTATACACAGTAACTGAAACATTGTGGGGACATCAAATGTAATAGACTTTGTTAATAGCAATAGAGAAAGAATTGTTGGAGTAGAAATGTAGAAGAAAACATGATTTATCACTTGTTTATATGAGTATATGATTTGGGTTTGTTTTTTTAAACTCTTATCTTCCATCTTGGAGTCAATACTGTGTATTGGTTCTAAGGCAGTAAAGTGGAAAGGGCTAGGCGATGGGGGTTAAGTGACTTGGCCAGGGTCACACAGCTAGGAAGTGTCTGAGGCCAGATTTGAACCTAGGACCTCTCATCTCTAGGTCTGGCTCTCAATCCACTGCGCCACCCAGCTTCCCCAAGGGGTTTTGGTTTTAAAAGATTACTTTATTACAAAATGAATAATTTGGAAATAGCTTTTAAAATGGCAATACATGTATAACTCAGTGAAATTGCTTGTCAACTCTGGGAGTGGGGAGGGAGACAACATGAATCATTTAATCATGAGAAAAATATTTTGGTCTAACTATCAAAACAAGAAAAAACAAGTGGATGAAGAATGCTTGTTGTTCTGATTACAGATGGGCAGCTCATAGAACTTTCTTGGACAGAAACTTTAGATATTCAATGAATTTCACTCAGAACTGACCTAGGAGGAAGAAAAAGATTTGGATTGTTTTGAGGAAATTGCATAGCATCTCCAGTGATCCCAGTTTGCTCTTGGATATACAGACACAAATCTTTCTTTCTTTCTTTCTTTCAGCATTCTTCTGATACTACAATGTGGTTATACCTTTGATGTCTGCCTTTCACCCAACTCTCATCTGTGCCTCTAAGAAGCTGTAGCATGCAAAGCAGCCACACCCTGGTAAAACCATCTTGGCAGACAGGCTAAACAAGTGTGATGGTATCTGAAGAGCTTCAAACCTTCCAGTGAGTTAGGGGGGTGTTTATCCTAAGCATGGGAAGACTTCCCCTGGTGAAATGGCAGATGAGAATGGTTTGCTCCAATGGCCAAGAAGGCAGCTGAAGCAAGTGATGGCGTGCTTAGAGTTTGGCTAGAAATTAGAAGATTCTAAGGTCATCCACTTCATCCTGAGCCATCACCAGGTGTCCTGATCTTTGTCTTGGCCCTGGACTTCCATGACTCTGGAAGAGAGAATAAAATTGATGACTGTGCAATTCTGCCTCACTTAAGTCAATGTCATTGGTCTTCTTCAAAAGAAAGGATGAATAATGGTTATAAATGATATTGTACTACAATCTATAAGGAATTGAAATTGTGGGTCACCCCAAAGCAATGGATGTAGGGTAGATATAAACAGTCTATAACCTATTACAAAAAATGAATTGTGCACACAAAGTGTGGAAGCCATTTTAGATAAAAAGCCCACCCAAAGCAATGCCTGTCTATTTATCCCTTGTGTCTCCTTATAAAGAATGTAAAATTAATCACAGCATCCATTCACTGTTCTGTGTTCCATAACACTATAAATATGTGTCTGATTCAGTGACTGTGGAGTCTCCCAAAATGCAGGGTGAGTGCCTTCCTTCCCCCACATGTGAAATAAACTGATTAGTTTTTGCACTGCAGAGCCCAGCTTTGACAAAATCAGTGTAAAAAAGCTATCAAAGCACTCTAAGTATGGAAAAGTCTGGTCATCTGGAAGAATACTAGATGGACAGCTGTGCAGCACTAGTACTTTTTAATGTCCAGGGATGAAGGATTTCAAGAGTCTTGACAACATGATGTTGTGAGAGGTAGGTTGGGAAACAGCAGCTGGTCAGTACAATTGGGGATGGCTCCGGATGCAGTGGATGACCTTAGCATCTTTAATGTCTGAATAGACTCTCATGCAGTGGATGACCGTGGCATCTTCTATTTATGACCAACTGATAGAGTATGAGGCATTTCATCCCAAGAGCATTTAAGTGCTAGTCTTTACTTAGCTCTTTAAGATTTCTAAAACACTGTACATATTTTATTTCATTTGATCCTCAAAACAACATTATTATTACCCCCATTTTTATAGATGATGAAACAGAGGTTTAGTGACTTGCTTCTCTGATCACACAGCTAGTAAGTGTTTGAGGTCTCACAGCTAGTGACTCAGGCAGGATTTCCAAGACTAGCACTCTTCACTGAGACATCTTATAGATGAAACCAGAAGGATAACAAACAGGAAACAGGATAACAAATAGGAACAGACCCTTAAGCATTTCTATAACAATCTATTTTCATTAATGATAGTGGATTAACCATGTTTGAACTTGTTAAAATTTCATGATGTGTTATAGGAAGTAGAAGTGGTATGAAAGAAGAAATAGTAAAAGATCTATTGTATTTTTTTGTCAGTTGAGGAGGTCTTTACTTAGGAAAAGCTAGATTATATGAGGTTTTAAAGAGGTGAAATTTGACTTGGACTTAAAAAGAAAACTAGATTCAAATTAAACAGCCAAAGACAAGAAAAAAGTCATTTTGGCATAAGAAATATAGGTGTGTTTAGAGGGCCAGACCTAGAGTTGGGAGGTCTTAAGTTCAAATCTGGCTTTAGGCATTTCCTAGCTGTGTCCTGTGTCCTGGGCAAGTCACTTAACCCCAACTGTCTAGCCCTTAGAACTCTTCTGCCTTAGAACCAATACTCAGAATCATTTCTAAGACAGAAGATAAGGGTTAAAAAAAGACAGAAGGAAAGAAATAAAAATTATAAGCAAGTGTAGATTGTGTGGAAGGGAGTGCTAGAAGAGAAGTGTGGAAACTTAGAATGGTACCAGATTATCGAAGGCCTTGAAGATCTATAATAGTGATGTAGTGTTTTGAAGTCTGCAAAGTGCTTTGAATTCATTTTTTTTCCATCTGATCTTTATAGTGGTTACTGGGACACTTAGCTCTCCAAAAGTAGAATGGGATGCCTGGAGAGGCAATGGATTCTCCCTCAATGAACAATGGATAACCACTTGTTGAATCTATTGTGGAAGGAACTCTTATTCAGGGATGAGTTGAGCTAGCTGACTTCTGCGGTCCAATAGAACTAGATTATGTGATTCTGAGTTAAAAAGGATCTTAGTAGTTATCTAGTGTAATCTTTTCATCTTACAGACAAGGAAACTGAAACCTGGAAGGATTTCTCTACAGTCAGAAAGTGATAAAGTCAAGATTTGAACCTAGATGTGATTTTAAACTTTAGATTCTTTCCACATCACTTAGATTAAATTTACTTGGTGGACATTGAGAGGCACCTAAGATTTGTGGAGAAGAGGATTAATGGGACCAAGTCTGGAAGGCAGAAGAATTATTTTGTTATGAGAATGAAGGCTATCTCAGAGGGAATAGTATGGAGGTAGGATGACTTGTTAGGAGAGCTATAGAAATTGTCCTGAAGGGTGGTGAAGAGGACATGCTTTAGGGCAATGGCAGTGAAAACAAGGAAACAGAAACATAAGCTTCCTGGAGAAGTCAGTAAGAACTTGATAACTGTTTGGATGTGAGAAGTTAGGAGAAAGAAGGGTCAATAGTAACCCCAAGAAAGGGAGTAGGAATGTTTAGATCCTAATCTATGGCTGCGTCTCTCAAATCTGCTGATATTCCACATTTATCAGCTTCTGGGTCCAAGTGTCTTTTACCCTATGATCAACTGTCCAACCATAAACAATGCCACCTACTTAAACGATACATGCCAACTTGTACTTAGACCCAGTGTTTGTCCTACAGGAACTCATAAATAAATAGAAACTCTGAATGGACAGATACAAGACATTTTCCCCCAAATGCAAGAGAATGGGGGTGAGGCCCCTGCCACATTCACCTATGTGTTCACTAGAGCGGGTCCAAGAAAATGAGGCAAGATGAAAGCAAACGGTAATTAGCAACTACTATGGACCCCATATACTACCATTATGCTTGTTTTCTGCTTAGAGTTTTTCTTTTTAATTTTCTTTGGTTAAATACAGTATCCTAAAAAATAGGGGACTGAATTAATGAAAACTCATTAAAACACCAATTAAACTAAACTCAGGGAGGAAGGAAATTAATGCAATTTTAATATCTTTATAGCTATGCCCATATTCCCTACCCCACCAAATGTCAAGGCATTAAGCTTTGTGAATAGGCTAGCAGGTGCTTCCTCTCTTGGGGGTGGGGGGCAGGGAGGGCGGCCGGGTGGAAGCTGGGGACACCTTGTTCTGTTGGAATGAGCTACATCTGTCGCATTCATGCCCAGCTCCCACTTGCTCTTTTCTGCCCTGCCCTGTCCAGGCACAAAGGATCAATAAGTCAAGTCAAGTGATTGAATTGAGGCTTTGTGGCTGGTTTTCCTAACTCACAGGGGTTTAAAGTAAAACCCTTCATGGTGCTATAAAATAAGGTTATGTCCTTTTCTTATTGAATTCTTGTGTAAAAATCTCAAAAGCAATAGGGAATAAGTAACCAGCTAGGCATTGCCCCCAGGAAAAAGCATTTACCTTTGCAGAGTTAGTCAGGTGACGGGCAATTTCTTGCACTAATTACCAAACCACAAGGACAGCAGTGCCAGGCAGGGTTTCTTTAAGAGATGTAGAGAGCACCTTTCCCCTGGCGAGCCCCTGACGAGATGCTGCCACTGCAACCCTGGCAAATGTGTGTTTTAGGCACAAAGGAAACATATATAACCAGAACTGGTCCGCCCAAGACCCTTACTCAACGCCAGTGTATTCTGCCCTTACGAGCAGGAGCCAAGTCAGATTCATGAACTGAGTTTGGTAGCTGGTAAACAAGAGGATTCATGGCACAACCTTCGAATTGTTCTACCTGCCTCCGGTCGCTTCTCCTCTCTCTAATCCACACGCCACATGGCTGCCAAAGAGGCGCTCTTCAGACACAGAGAGGGGCCACGTTGGCTCCTGCTCAAGGCTCTCCAGTGGCTCCTCTGACTCCAAACCATACCCAAAAGCCTTTGTTGGCATTCTAAGCTTTTTACAGTCTGACTCTGGACCAAATCTCCAGATTTCTCTCTTCTACACTATTTTTCAGGCAAACTGGTGGTCTCTATGTCTCCCTGCTCTACCTTATCCTTCCCACCCCACTCCCATTCCATCTTATGTCTCTGTGATGCTACACAGACTGTCCCTATCAATCAACCAATAAACGTTTATGAAATACTGAATATGTGTGAGGCACTGTGCTGGGCACTAGGGATAGAAACAGAGGGAAAAGGCAACCCCTTTCCTCAAGGAGCTCACAATTAAATGGAAAAAACAACATGCAAATCATGCACAAAATATGTTCTTACTGTATTCTTGCACTGTGCTAAATGCTTTACAGATTTACAGATATTATCTCATTTAATCTTCACAGCAAACCTGGGAGAGAATGCTATTATTATTTCTATTTTACAGTTGAGACAACTGAGGCAGATGGAAGTTAAATGACTTGCTCAGGGTCAGTCAAGCAGCTACAAAGTATGTGAAGCAGATTTGAACTGAGATTTTCCTTATTCTAACCCAGTTCTCTGTCCACTGGGTCACCCAGCTGCTCACATAAGATATTATATGCCCTACATGTATCTCTCCCTCTCTCTCTCTCCCTCTCTCTCTCTCTCTCTCTCTCTCTCTCTCTCTCTCTCTCTCTCTCTCTCTCTCTCTCTCTCTCTCTCTCTCTCTCTCTCTCCTTCTCTCCCCTCCCCCCCTCTTAAACATATTATATATTATGTCTATTTACAGGCATACAATTTTTTCCCCTGATATACTGTAAATCAAGGAACTGCTCCTTGAGGACAGAATGTTTCATTTTTGTATTTCTATCTCTAATAGGCACTTAATAAATGCTTGAAGATTGATTCATTTTGAATGAGATTCTCTTGCTAAGGGGTCATAGTTTCTCTCTTCCTTCCTTCCTTCCTTCCTTCCTTCCTTCCTTCCTTCCTTCCTTCCTTCCTTCCTTCCTTCCTTCCTTCCTTCCTTCCTTCCTTCCTCCCTGCCTCCCTCCCTCCCTCCCTTCCTCCCTCCCTCCCTTCCTTCCTTCCTTCCTTCCTTCCTCCCTCCCTCCCTCCCTTCCTCCCTCCCTCCTTCTCTTTCTTCCTTTCTCCCTCCCTCCCCTTCCTTCCTTCCTTCCTTCCTTCCTTCCTTCCTTCCTTCCTTCCTTCCTTCCTTCCTTCCTTCCTTCCTTCCTTCCTTCCTTCCTTCCTTCCTTCCTTCCTTCCTTCCTTCCTTCCTTCCCTCCCTCCCTCCTTCCTTCCTTCCTTCCTTCCTTCCTTCCTTCCTTCCTTCCTTCCTTCCTTCCTTCCTTCCTTCCTTCCTTCCTTCCTTCCTTCCTTCCTTCCCTCCTTCCTCCCTACCCCCTCTCTCTTTCTTCTTTCTTCCCTTCTTTCTCTTTCTTTCTTTCCCTACTTCCTTTCATATTTTTAATGAACAATGTTACTGTGACTTTTACATTTGATAAAAATATACATTTTAAAAAGAAAACTGAAACTACCACTCAACATTTTTTAATCATTAGGTAGAGTTGTCTAAAGGGATTTTCAGAAGAGGCTATCAGAAAAAGAGCTGAAAGTTATCATTATTACTAATCAGTGTTACATACCACAGGAGTTAGCTGTTCCCTAGGCCTCGCTGCTATTTAAACCACAAGAACCCCTTTTGGCCACATGGGCCTCTTAAGGTATACGGACAGAGTCCCTGAGGCCTGAAAGAGTTAATGTAACTCAGAAAAACTTGAAATTACTACTGTTTACTGTCAGCAGGTAGTTTAGTCACATGGAATGAGAAGGCTGAACTTGCACATAATTCTTTGTTGTGTAGAAATAATGCCTAGAGGTGCCCTCCAATTATTTGTTCAGGGCAAAGTTGTCTTTCCTGTGCATATTGTAATGTTACCCTCATTCGAGAATTTAGTGTGATAGGATATGTTTGGCCTTTGCACAGGTCCTGAAGAGTCGGCAGTGTCAGGGCTAGGAGCATAAGCCATGTGATGGTTCTTTGAGCAGTTATTCTATCCTGAACAACACAGAAACTCTTTGGGGACCACATCTGTGCCATTCAAGAAACACACAGGCAGCATGTTTGCTCCTCAGCATACCCATATGGTGGGAGGAAGGAGAAATTTGGAAGTCTGGTTAGAAGTATTAGTCAGGAACCCACCAGAACCATCAAAACCACCACATCCTGTTACTGAGGGTATGCCTCATTCTCCCAGAAACCTATCAAAGTCCTCTTCATCCATCAAGGCCCAGCTCAGATCTCACATCCCCCAGGAAGCCTTCCCTTGCCAAAACAGCAGGAAGTGACCTCTCCTTTATAGGAATTCCTATTGCCTTTATTGTCTATTCTCCTCTTTGCAAGTGGTATGACAGGAATCTTCTACCCACTCATTGGAAACTTCTTTCCACAAGTAAGTCCCACTCCCAGGTGCCCCCTTCAAGTTTACACTCGACACTACTGCCTCTAGTTTACAATGTTTCTAAAAGGAAAAAGGCCATAGGGATTTTTCACCACCATCTATCACACACACACACACACACACACACACACACACACACACACACACACACTTTCTCTACTTCCTGATTTTTAAAATTAAACTTCTGAATTAATTGATGTAGTGAACTCCTGATGGAGGGACTTGTACTTAGTGCAAACGAATATCTATTTGCTATGTAACTTATACTTTTAGGAAACTGCCAAGAGAGTGATTTGGAAGTAATAAGAAAGAAAGCAAAAAAGCAGGAAAGAAAGAAAGAAAGAAAGAAAGAAAGAAAGAAAGAAAGAAAGAAAGAAAGAAAGAAAGAAAGAAAGAAAGAAAGAAAGAAAGAAAGAAAGAAAGAAAGAAAGAAAGAAAGAAAGAAAGAAAGAAAGAAAGAAAGAAAGAAAGAAAGAAAGAAAGAAAGAAAGAAAGAGAAAGAGAGGGAGGGAGGGAGGGAGGAAGGAAGATAGGAAGGGAGAGAGGGAAAGAGGGAGAGAGGGAGAGAGGGAAGGAGGAAGGAAGGAAAGGAGGGAGGGAGGAAGAGAGAGAGAAGGAGAAAGAGAGAGAGAAAGGAAGGAAGGAAGGAAGGAAGGAAGGAAGGAAGGAAGGAAGGAAGGAAGGAAGGAAGGGAGGAAGGGAGGAAAGAAGGAAGGAAGGAAGGAAGGAAGGAAGGAAGGAAGGAAGGGAGGAAGGGAGGAAAGAAGGAAGGAAGGAAGGAAGGAAGGAAGGAAGGAAGGAAGGAAGGAAAGAAGGAAGGAAGGAAGGAAGGAAGGAAGGGAGGGAGGAAGGGAGGAAAGAAAGAAGGAGGGAAAATGGGTATTAGAGGTAAAGGCTGAATCCATATCTTCCTAACTCTGTAACTGGTTTCCTATCCATTATGACATTCTATCTCTCTGATACTTTCTGAGAACACATTAAATACTTAGGAGTTTTACAAATTGATTTACGATGAGACCAGTGAATCCTGGCTCTGACATTCACTCATTCTGTGACTCTAAGCAAGTTACTTCCCTTCTATGAGCCCCAGTTTTCTCCTTTGTAAAATGGCAACAATACTTCCTTATTTGTATCTCACACTTGCAGTGAGAAAATAACTTGGTTAACTTTCATCTGCCATACATATATGGTTTATTATATTATTATTTTTGCTATTAATAGAATACATGTAAGGCAATACAATAACAAATGAAAAGGATAATAGTTTCCCAAGTTGAAACAATTCCTATAGTTTAGTTCTGGTTCTTCAGTGTCAGTTATAGGATATTTACCTTATTCTTCTTAGCTCACTACTGCTTGACTCTCTTTTGCCCAGTCTTGGCCTTTAAAGAAAAACAAAAAATAAATAAAACTTGGTTCTAGAGCTTACCAAAAATGTCATTCTTAGCCTCTAGGAATCTAGCCCTCTAGTCTTTAATTGTACAGGTTTCTGAGTCTTAGGCATGCCACTTCTACTTATAGCTGTTCAACTGAGTCCCTCAACAGGGTACTTTACCTTTAGCCCTGACTATGACTTGGGCATGTACTTTCAGATGTGCTGATGGTTCTGTCTAAGTAGCCTATGGACCAGATAAATATTTCTCTTATTTGGACCTTCAGTTAATGGAGTGATTCCCTCAACCAGATCTGCTTGGCCCAAGGACCCAAAGAGACACTTCTACCTACTCTTTATCTTTTATTCCCTGGATATCTCTCTAATTTTTGGAAATTCTCTTGTCCTCTCCTCTCTTGTCATCTCCTCTGAACTCTCTTGTTCAGTCCTATTCTCTCCTGTCCTACCTGTCCTGCCCTCTCCCCTCTCCTCTGCTCTCTTCTCTCTCATCCTATCTTATTCTCTCCTGACTTGCCCTGTCCTGTCCTATCCCTTCTCTTGTCTTCTCCTGTCCTCTCATGTTCTTTCCTTTTCCCTCCTATTCTGTCCTTTCCTCTCCCCTCTCTCCTCTGTCCTTTCTTCTCCTGGTCTCTCTGTCTCTGATTGTTTCTCTCTACACCTCCCTCCCAATCTTTCTCCAAATCAAACACTGTTAGCTGGATCTTCTTGGAAGCTCAGACTCTTGACTCTTAGATGCTCAGACTGCATCTTCCTCTTCTGTAATGAAGACTATGGACCTCATAACCTGAGTCCAAAATAGGAGTTTTTAAGTTCTGGGCTTTATATCCCTACTTCTTGGTTGCTTCTCCCAGACTAGTTTGCTTCCTAGACCTAAGTAAAACTCTGGGGGTAGTCCTACCACCATCAGAAGTTAGGTTAATGTTGGCCAACCTAAGCTGACAAGCACAACGTATGTCCAATAAAGTCACTGCCTTGCTTGGTTCCTTCCCACAGAGGTGAATCTTGAAGACTACATGTTATAATAATTAGAAAATTTTAAATTGCATGGGTCTACAGTATTATCAACATAGTCTTTCTCATAACTCCTGAATAATCTTGTAGAATCATTTCTGAATACTTTCATGTGGTACTTACTATATGCTATCTTACACTATAGTAATTTGTGCACATGTTAATTAGCTTTATTTTAGGAGTATGTAGTTCTCTGAGATGAAAAGAACAGGTCATAGACTCTCCAATCCATTTTCCCCATCATTTAGTAGCATACCCTCTCTAAAAGAATAATTTTTCTGTGCGATTCCTACAGTTGTATCAGAAAGATGAAAGAGGGCCCCAGCACAAAACATATTTCTAGATTAGGTTTATTGAAATAGATTCTCTTTTCACCAAGTCGAAGCCTTCAGGGTGATAGTGGGCGGGGGGGAGGATAGAAAAATGGAGCCTGATACAGCTTTTCTAGTTTGAATCTTGATTCAGATCTTGTCCAACTAGGTGGCAAAAACTAGATCTGGAATCAGGAAGGAATGAGTTTGAATCTTTTCTCATTAGCTGTGTGATGTTGAGCAAATCACTTAACCTTTTTGAGTCTCAGTTTCCTTGATTGTAAAACTGAGAAGGTTAGACTCAATAACATCTAAGGTCCCTACTAACTCTGCCTCTATGATCCCAAGGCAAGATTGTACCAGCAAGTTCATGGAAGAAATAGTACCAAAAATAGATCTCCAATTTTCTTTTTTTTAATACAGGAAAGTTTCCAACTTAAGTTTGCAGTGATGACTTACCAAATTTTGAGTTTCTTAGAGATTTATGGTTAGGAACTGGTAGGGAAGCAACGTATTAATTTCTATTCCCTCCCAGACTCATCTGGCATCTTTAAGCATGTCAATCGGTAGAGGGGGAGAACCTGACTCTCTCTGTTGGTGATCTTTCAAATGTAGTAGTTCTGTTCTCATTTTCTTGACCAGGTTTTGAGAAACCTCCCCAGAGGCAAGAAGCTTATTTGTCCCTCCACATAAACAGCTCTGACTCTCAGAAAGTTTGGGTAAGGAATAGAAGGTTAGCAAATGGCATTAAACTAAGCTGCCATTGAGTTTGTTCTTACTATGCATGAATGCAGTTTCCCTTTTCCACTCTCCAGACTCCAAAGCCTACTATCTATATGAATACAGTCAGCAGGCTAGCATTCATTCAAGGCTTTTTCTTAGAACTCCATATAGCTGGGTATATATATATATATTAGCTATTCCATCATATATATGATGGAATAGCTAATAAGAGTAGGTCATTAGTATATGTTCTATCTCAAAAATAGAACATAAACTCCTAGAGGGCAATGGGGGCTTATTTCTCTGTATATCCTGAGATGCAAAGGAGATAGCAAATTACTTAAAGGACCATCGATTGAGATTTGGAAGGCATCTTCTTCTTTTGAGTCATTGCAGTCATGTCTGACTCTTTGTGACTCAATTTGGAGTTTTCTTGGCAAAGATACTAGACTTGTTTGCCATTTTAATTTCCTTTTTCAGCTCATTTTATAGATGAGGAAACTGAAAGAAATATAGTTAAGTGACTTGCCCAGGGTCATACAGCCAGTAAGTGTCTGAGGTTGGATTCAAACTCAGGAAGATGTCTTCCTGGTTTCAGTGCTCTGTCTTGTAGTATTCTATCCACTGTGCCATTTAACTGGGTTCATAAATGTCATCGATTTTTAAAGGTCATCATTTTATCAATGGAGTATAGGGCTCAGAGAGGTTAGGTGACATCGCACAAGTGGAAAAGACAAAGTTAGAACAAACCCAGATCTTGTCAATAGACCTGGCATTCCTAGTCACCAGTACTCCATTCAGTCAGATCCTTGGTGGGCCCTCAGTTTCCTAGGAATGAGTCAGACACACAGAAGTGGACATGGAGTTTCAACTCTGCAAATGTGCCTGTCCCCTGACTTGGCATCCTCTATATTGTATTCACATGCTGTACTTTGGGGTCAAAAGGGAAGACCAGGGCAAAATTGCTCCCAGCATTAATATATGCACTTGGTATACTTCAAGCATATCGCTATCATTAATTAATCTGCCAAGAGGAGGTGGGTCAGAGTTGTTCACCTCAGTAAGATAATGAGGGGACTTGGGCACAAAGAGTAGAAGAACAGTCAGAGCTCAGGCTGGATTACAGGAATCCTCGAGGCTGAGAGCTCAATCTTATCCCTTTATTTCCTAAAAAACAGTTTTATTTCCTCAGTTCCCTCTTAGGCACTGGTTTTGCAGCTAATTTTTTCTTCCCCCAACATCCATTTTAAGAGTGGAATATGATCTCTTACTGTGAGTATGAGAACATTCCAAGGATTTTACACATATGTACATATGTATATACTATACATATATATATATATATTTATATGATATACACATATATCAAGTATGAATCAAGGGAAATACTATGAAGTATCCTGCTTCTTAAGAAAAACCAGTACTCAAAAAGAAATTTAATAAATCTTTTCTTCCATATTTTTGGGCATCATGGGTATTGAGATAATGTAAACCCAGATTTTCTAAGTGTCTAGTAGTCAAAGAGTATTGCTTGGTGCTTATGAAAACCAGGAGTTCCTCTAGCAACATCATACATAAATGAAAACTGCCTAATTTAGGATGTCCAAGGTCATACCTAGGCCAATATCTACACCTTTATTTGAAGACCTACCCATCTCCTCTCCCATCTATGTAAAGAAACTTCCAGGAAAAGAATCCTTCACTTGGTTCTTAGTTTCTTTCTCTGCTTTCTCTGGCTCTTAGCTGAATGGCGCACTGTTGGTGTGGCCAGGGCTCCAGGTTGTGTGGCTGGGTAGGTACAGAGGGTGGGGGCAGAAAAGGACAGGGGTAATGCCTGAAGTAAAGATATTGGAAGGAAATGACCCAGGGGATGAGGCTTTACAATATCTGCCAAGTTTTACTCCGAGTCCTTGATTAGTAGAATAAAAACACTTTGAAGTACCCCTAAGATCTAAGACTAGGTTAAGTTCTAAGACTAGAGGATGATGTATATAACAAGAATGGGCCAAATGGAGGCATATACTAGTGGAGGAGACCAGGTGGAGGGTATGTGGAAATAAACACCTACCAAAGGTTCATAAATATTTAGGAAGAACACTATTTCAGTTAACTCAAATTTAGGTTTTTGATATTGAAGGTAATGAATGGGCTTACCTTTGAATTTCCAAAGTCTTTATTAAGAATCCAAAAATATAACTGTTTAGATAGAAAGACAGATGGATAGACAGACAGACAGGTAAGTAGGTAGGTAGGTATGTAGATAGGTTGATAGATCTTACAGCATAGTGCTAATGTAATTATGGGAAGTCATTGCTACTACAAAGTGAGTCACAGTAAAAGTTTTTTTTTTCTTCTAACACCCATAAAGGTGGCTAAAGAAGGTGCTAGGGAGTGCTTAGAATTTGGTCAGACATTGAAGCTGCCAAGGTCATCCAATGCATCCTGAACCATAGTCAATCATCCTGCCTTTTGACTTGCCATTGGACTTCAATGACTCTAGAAGAAAGAGAGAAGTTAATGGTTTTGCACAACTCTGCCTCACTTAAATCCAATTCACATGCAAGTCAAGATATTGTTCCATGATGCCATTGGTCCTCTTTGAATGGAAGGGTGAACAACAACCTTAACTGAATAGTGTATGGCCAACTATCAACCCAAACTCAAACATTTTGCTGTAGAACCCAATGCAGGAAGCGATGTTTGTCTCTAGTTGAATTCCCATGGGGATTTTCTTAGCCAAAGCTGATAATTAGGTAAACATAAATATTCAGATCTGAGCTCTCCCTAAGTCTCTAATACAAGGTTAAGAAGTCACTGAATAATGACATTAGATCTGGTGTGATGAGGTCTCTGAGACATACATATTATTTTGATGAGATCTTAAAATTAAACCTCTGTATGTAGTGAGAAAACAGGAGGCAGTAGATGGAGTAGAGAAGAAATGAAGTGGCAATAGAAAAGAGAAGTTGTAGGTTAGAATATAATCTATAAATTTCATTAGACTAAACTCTTTAAAGGCAAGGAGTATGTCTACTCTTAGTATCACATAACTATTAAAATTAAGGTGCCACTTGGGGAGAAGATGCACAGGTCAATTAATTACCTAGAAAAGGCATTGTAGGAAATCATATCCCCCCCCCAAGCAAGCCATTTAATGTTGTCTGCCTCAGTTTCCTCATCTGTAAGATAAGCTGGAGAAGGAAATGGCAAACCACTCCAGTATCTTTGCCAAGAAAACCCCAAATGGGGTCACGAAGAATCAGATATTCTGAAAACAAAAATTCTCAGATATGGTGTACAAGGCAATTACCCAGTAAAGGCAGTGTGTGTGATATCATATTTTCCCTCTACTTTGATGCTAGCAGCATAGGGGAAGGATTGTTTGCTATTATTTGATTTTATTTACTTTGTGTGCCAAGTATATATTTTTCTAACTCTAAAACTCTGGAGTTTTGAAAGCATTTACCCCCAGAGGAAAGGCATGAGCTATGATTTATCAATCTAATAGAGAGGAGAAAATGAATAGGGCTCACAAGAGGTCCAGGAAATACTGTGCATTTTTCATTGGTCCCAAAGACATTTCTCATCTGGAAAGTAAAGAAACGGGACTAAATGACAACTAAGATCTCTTTTGGCAGCTAGGTGGATAGAACACTGGGCTTAGAATGAGGAAGACTTATCTTCCTGAGTTCAAATATGGCTTCAGATACTTATCAGCTGTGTTACCCTAGGCAAGTCATTTAACCCTGTTTGCCTCAGTTTCCTCATCTGTAAGATGAACTGGAGAAGGAAATGGTAAACAACTCCAGTATCTTTGCCAAGAAAGTCCTAAATGGGACCATGAAGAGTGGGACATGATTGAACATCACCAACAACAAAGACCTCTTCCACTTTTAAATATAAGAACAATGAAATAGTCTCAGCCAGCAAAAAGCTTACATTCTGTTGGAGAAGAGAATATATAAACAGAAAAATAAGCACAGAATATGTACAAATAAATACAAAGTAATTTTCTCTGTGGAGGGGGAGGGAGGATTGCTAAGACCTGGGGGAAATAGGAATGGCTTCTGGTAGGAGGTCCTTGAATTGAGTCCTGAAGGAAGTTAGGAATTCCAAGAGATGGAGGTGAGGAGATTATTACAGGCATAATGAACAGTGTGTGCTCTGATATGAAAGGGAGAAATGGAATATATCATGGAGAGGGGATAGCCTGTAGGATGGACTGTGAAGTGGATTTCCTGTCATTTTGAGTGAAATAACATAAGCTCTCCAAGTCGAGTTTGGATGACGACATGTCCCAGAGGTTGTAAAAAGATTCTCGTTTAGGTACAGATTAGACTAGATGACCTTTGTGGTCCTTTACAAGTCTGAGACCTGTGGCTTGGCTAAGACACAAAAGGTTAGCGAGAAAATCCTCCAAATGAAGCAGCCTCTTAAAATGAAAGGGAACAGTGCCCCACACGGCAGGAATGGAAGCTGGGGCCCACGTAAACACTCCTGGGAAATCCACAGATTAATCTGGCCTCTTGGTTCTGGGTTAAATCCAGATTTATGGATTAAGCTGCTAAACCTCTGAGGCAGGGGGATTGGAGACTTGCAGTGGTTATGAGACTTTTCTCATCTCCACAAAAGGACAAGACGATAGGCAATGGGTTTAAGCTATAGTCAGATGGATTTAGAGTTAGATCTACAGAATAATTTTCCAGGCAGGTGAGATTTACCAAATATTGTACTAGAACTGAATTCCGCAGGGAAAGAATACTCAACGTAAAACTTGGAGTCTAGTTGCTACTAACTAACCAGGCAGTTGTGTGAGTTGTGAGCAAGTTATTTGTCCTCTCATCATCTTCTGAATTTGTAAAATTTGAGAAAGGATCCTGGGGTTTTAACTGAACACAAGTTCAAAAGCACCCAACTGCATGATGTTGTCTGTTAAAAAATATTTTAGAATCCATCAATAGAAGCATAGCACTCAGATCAAGAGGTATAATAGTCCTACTGTTCTCTGAAGTATTGTGTCTTGTTTTGGGTGTCACCCTTGAAAACAGACCTTGAATGAATACATTCAGAAGAGGGTGACAAGTTGGTGAGGATGGCTGGAAACCATGTCCTCTAAGGAATGGGTAAAGAAAAGAAAATTTGTGCTAGAGACGAAGATACTCAGAGGAAAACTGAGTGACAGCTATCTTCTGGTATATTAAATAAGTAGCCTCTGAATAGAAGAAAGCATATAAAAAATACACTGGAAAATTATTATACAAAATTAGCATATTTAGGAGGAAAGGAGGGGAATAATGGTTTTCTAAGCACCTACTATGTGTTGGGTACTGTGCTAAGGGCTTTATGATTATTATCTCGTTTGATCCTCACAATAACCCTGGAAGGTAGGTGTTATGATCTCCAATTTATGGGTTTTATTCATTTACATTTTATCTTCATCATTTATGTTGTAATTTTCTCCTTCCTGCCCATATGAGCCCATCATGCTACCATCCATTTCATTAGGAGAGCCTATTTATGAGCCAAGCTTTTCAGGAAATATATTCCCCCAATATCAATTCAAATGTTCTTTCCATAGGGATGCTCTCAACCCATTTGTGATTGCCCATCTGATATGATTCCTGGCCATATCCATCAATTTCTTACAAAGGGTTCACCCAATATCCTGGAGGTTTTCCTTACTTTTTTGCCCTGATATTGCTGGGACACCAGTGGAATCCTTGAGCTGTCCAGATATCATCCCTTAACTTCATCACATTTCCCTTATAAGAACTTTCCCTCACATTCTTTGAATTACCTCATTGGTAATATTCCAGCCCATTCACAGCTACCACACATCTATCCTTTGTTCTCTGTGATAATTCATTTTTAATTATCTGTAGACCATTGTGTTTTATATGTTATGGCAATACAATATCAGGATAATAATTGGAATTAATATTAATTGTCCCTACCAATTAACCCTGGTAGTAATGTTTTGGGCAGCTAACTAGTTTAATAGAGTGCTGAGTCTGGATTGGGAAGACCTGACGTTGAAAAATGTCCTCAGAAACATACTAGCTGTGTGACCTTGGGCAAGTCATTTAACCATGTTTGCTTTAATTTCTTCATCTGTAAAATGAGCTGGAGAAGGAAATGGCAAACTACTCCAGGATTATTGGCAAGAAAACTCCAAATGGGTTCAGGAAGAATCAGAAACAACTGAAAAATGGCTGAACAATAATAACAATAAAACTATTTTTAAAATGGGCCTCTATTTCTGGGAGAAGTTGAAGATCACTGAAGGAACTTTGTCATTTTCTTGAGGCAATCTAGTCTGCTCTCCTCTTCTTCTCTGATTCTGGGTCCATGACATTGTCCATTTGTAGCGTCTGTATGAAAAAGCTCCATAGGTTGTCTACCTCACTGCATTTGTCTTAATCTGGCTAATATATGCTTGGTCTGACATGGTGTCCACTTGGTATGAATGGTCTGGCCCAACTATTTTGAGTGGTTATGGGTCTCTTCCAGTAGGTTCTGTCCTATTTTGAGACAATGCAACTAATACAATGTTCTCCACAAATAGGAGCCTCTAGGGGACTTCATGACAAATGAGGTATATCTCTTCAACTTGGAGTCTGCTCTGGACACAGCAAACACATTTGGCAAGCATACACCTTCCTGTTTTATGCTTCTGCCAATGGTTGTGATCAAAGTCAGTGTGTTGAACAAAGTTCTCTGTTCTTCTAGCTTTCAAAGCATCTTGAATGGTTTTGATATATAGATAAATGGTACCTTTTTGGAAGAGAATCTTAAAGGCAGTGTTTTGCTACTGAAGCAAATGCTTTTTACACAATCAGCAAACAAGAAGTTCAGCAGAATATTGTATTCTCCCCAGCTTTCAATCAATCGAATGACGGTAAAGGTAGGGTCCTCTGTGGAATAATGCTTGTGAAAGCCTGCCTGTTCACTACTAATATCCTCTTTGAGCATGCCCTTGCTCCATGTGTAAATGATTTTCATAAAAGTTTTGCATCGATGGGAAGGAAGAAGTACAGGTTGTTGGCTGTTTGTCTTCTCTTGGAGTAGGGGGAGGTATCGATAAGATCCTCCCCCCATTCCTTTGGTGTCTTGTTCTCTTGGAGATACTTTATGAATCAATCTCTTTATAACTGGGCAGTCTTGAAGTATGGATCTCCTCTATTTATACTTTGCTCAGTCTGCCTACTTTTCTTGTCTTTGTTCTCTTTGGTGCAATTTCCACTTTCCCTATAAGGATACTCATGACTGTGATGCTATATTTAGTTCAATTGTGGTGACTTTAAACCAGTGTAAAATGTGCAAAAATAGTTTTATAAAAATTTTTTCCTTTTTTCTTCTGTCCTTTCCATTTTCATCCATTAATCTCTTCAGGGTTACTTTCCTTAGTTGGATCTGTTGCCAACTTTATTTAAGTTATTTTATCATACACTGTATCTCTGTTTTGTGACACATCTGCCATGATATAATCCTTCTCTGAAAGATTTTAAAAACTAGATTATTCTAAAAAAGTATTACTTTTGCCTCCCCTTTCTTCCTACTTGGCAAATAAATAAAATATGTGCTAGGTAAAGCACTTTTTAGGATCTTGTAATCTCTTCATAATGACAATTTACAAATTTTAATTTACAAATTTACAATTTACAAATTTAATGCAAAATTACCAGTCATTGGTATCAAATGTCATTTCTACTGTCCATTATCCATCTTTATTATAAACATGTTAGAAATGAATGGTTTTAATCTCATGTCATTTTTCCCATTCTTATTCTGTCTTCTATGTCTATAGTAATTCTGATGTTTGTTCTAATAAGCCAGAGGTTTAAATGTTCACAAGCAGCTGATATAGGTATAATTTATAAATTAATAACAAACTTTTTCTGTCTGTCTCTAAAATATAATTAATTTCATTTTGGGGGTCATCATTTTGTGTTTACCATGTCCCACTCCTACTGATGCTCTTCTTGAGGAAAATGTTCATAATATGAGGTTAGTGTACAGTCTTTAAATCTCTGAATTGTCAGATTCTTTCTTTCTCTAAACTCATTTATTTTCTTTTGCACTGAAATGATTGGGAATTGAGGTATACTTTGATTTAATTTTGTTGGTTTTATGGAGTTTTTAGTTGAAATTTTCTTCTATTTTCTATGATATTAGTTGGTGTACACAAGCTTCGATTATTTTCATGGTGGCTTTTTGGCAAATCCATGAGCACTGCAAAACAAGATGACCAGATGTCCCATAAAATTATGTTTCTGTCTGCTTTGGGAGTGTGATAAAACCCACTCTACTAACTCTTGTCTCTGCCTCTCAAAGGTATCTATGAGCCATCCTTCATCCTTTCTGTGATGTCCTTCAGACTGCTGGTTTTGTTTATATGGTAAATGTCAAGACTGAGATGATTCAGCTTCTCCAGAACTAAGGCTACTCCTTGGTTGCTAGATACTCGTAGAGTACAAACAGCTAAGTTAAACTTTAAATATGGCTTTAAAGATCTATGGCTTTTAAAAAAAGCATATTCTTCTTCATTATTTTTTATGATTCTGTCAACTTTATTTCAGAAGTGGGAGGTGTTTGCTGAAGATCGAAGGCCATTTTGCCCTTTTCTTTGTTTCATGGATTTACAAAGGCCAAAGGTTTCATCACCAAGTGTCCAGCCTACTGGTGACTTACCTCAAGAAGTAGGTTTGATTTCTTCTTTGGAACATATTTCTTCTTTTTTTCTTTTTTTAAAATTATCTATGACTTGTCAAAGTAAAGATCAGAGGAAGGAATAATAGAAGGAAAAACAATAATGAGGAAAAGATACAGTATTCAACTAGTGTAATTAAATTCTGACTTATCTAAACAAGTTATCATGGCGTGGAATCCCAGATGAACCTCATGACAGTGAGAGTTAAGTGACTTACGCACAGTTACAAAGAGAGTGTCGAAGGTAGGATTCAAACCCAAAGTCTACTGATTTTAAGTCTAGTTCATTAATTTTGCATCCTGCTTATCATTAACTGTGTGATACTGGATGAATCATTTAACCTCTATTTGCTTCGGTATACTCAATTACTTAATTGTAAAGCGGGGATCATGTGGGGAAAGGGTTATCACCTACCTCTCAGGGTCATTGTGAAGATCAAATGAAATAATATTTGTGAAGCACTTAGCACAGTACCTGGCACAAAGAGAGGCTATATAAATGTTAGTAATGCTAGTTGTCATCATCATCATCATCATCATCATCATCATCACTAGTTATGACAGATAACATTTACTGTAAAACTAAATATTTTACAATAATACAAACTTTCATTTCCTTTGGGCTCTACAAAGATGAAGTTGGCATTTTTCTCTCACACCATGGAGGATTATAGCATATCAAGGAGCTTAGAAGTTTTGTGAACATTTATTTATGTAGATAAAGCTTTATATCCATTTTCTCATTTGAGCCTCAGCAGAGTCCTGTCGTATAGGGATGGTTATTTCCATTTGACAGATGAGTCTCAGAGACCTTAAGGGACTTGACCAAGGTTGCATGACTAAGTATGAAAGGTAGAATTAAAATCCATACTTCCCTGTCTCCAGATCTCTAGTATTGTGTCTACTTCCTAGTGCCATTGATGGCCAAAGATAGTCTTGTTTTTCTTGAAGGCCAATGGCATGTCATTTTCATTCTATCAAGTTCCCATTGCAATTAGAGGATATCTACTAAGTTAATGATGTCCTACAGAAGTGGCCACTTGTTTGCATAAATCTCTGGTCCCATTCAATATTTGCTTTAAGTATACTCTAAGTAACTTTTGCACTTTCCATAACTCTAGATTAAATGGTTTCTTTAGATAACCAATGTTCCATTTTGTCTTTGTTATTTTATTTGCTCATTAACCTACTAAAGTTGGCTATGACCCTCAAAATGCTTTTCATGAGGAAATGGACCTTCTGAAAATATTTTCTCCTCTGACTTCTAAAAAGCATATATGTTGTTTCATCAACACGATTTTCTTGAATGTTTGTAGTTTCATCATAGTTCAAAGTTACTCTTATGATCTGAATCATCATTAAAACTCAACCCTAACTGACAGATGTGTTTTGCCTGTTGGGGTCACCTATGTTTTTAACAATCTCAAAAAGCACGCATGCAAACTTGAAACTCACTTTTTTCTTTTTTAAATTTTATTTAATTGATTAATTTAGAGCATTTTTCTAGGATTACAAAAATCATGTTCTTTCCCTCCCCTCCCTTCAATCCCCTCCCATATCCAATGCACAATTCCACTGGGTTTTACATGTGTCCCTGGTCAAGACCTATTTCCATACCATTGATATTTGCACTGGGGTGATCATTTAGAGTCTACATCCCCAGCCATATCCCTGTTGATGCATGTGATCAAGCGGTTGTTTTTCTTCTGCTTTGAAACTCATTTTATGAGGAACTTACCAGGTAACTAGCACCATCTTTTTATGGACTACTGACATATGTACGGTCAGCATATTTCTCAAGTTTTCTCTACCCATGGCACTAAGGTGTTGTTCTACCACAGAGAGGAATGTATAAAGTGTTCTGTGTAGTCATGAGTGGGAATTTGACCATAATTTTACAGATAAGGCAGCAGAACATTGGTGAATCAATGTGGAATGAATTTTTCCTGAACACTATGTTATACTGTGAAGTCTTTCTGAAAGAGGACTGGGAATAGAAATAAGGGCGAAGTTCCATACTTATTAAGGAAGATCTACAGAACAGGAAATGTGAACCACAGCCAAGAAATGAAAATACAGGTGAATGACTCTCAGTGAAACTCAGAAGTGGACTCTGATAATTCTTTCCTTCACAGAGGATATATTATATGCAATCATGGATACCTCCACAATCCTTCTCCCCTGCCAACCCTGGCTCCCAAGTGCCTGCCAAGAACATCATTATAGGCTACACTGAAGTGTTACAAAAGACAGGTTTGGGGGATATTATGACCTATACTTGGACCAATATGGCAGTTGAAGGCTTATTACAAGATTTATGTTGGATGACATACAGTCACAAATGATGATTGGATATTATAAGGAGGTCGATTTTGCTGTAGAATGCTCTAATAACTTAAGGTACTCAATCTCAGAATAGAGAAATTCAAATTTAATAATAACTAGGATGACAATGACCAATATGGAAGTGGGTTTTGTATGATAATACATGTGTGGCCCAGATGAAATTGCTTACCATTTCCAAATGGATGGAGGGAAGGGAAGGAAATGATTTGGATCTTATAATTTTGGAAAATATATGTTGACAATTATTACTACATGTAATTGGGAAAATGAAATGTCTTTGAATTAAAAAATTAAATTCAATTAAAAGTATTAACTATGATGCCATGAGTCAATGCTTAGAAAAAAGGGAAACACTGTTGCCACCTTCATAATCACTTTCTGATAGTTATAACAAGTTCTGAGATCCAATATTCTAGTACATCCTACTGTTTTTTTTTTCTGTTATGACCTTCTCTGTTTTTCCTGGATTTAAAAGAAAAAACAGTCTTCTTAACACAGAGATTCCTCTGAGGGAAAATGAGCAACAAATGTCATTCGTATTCCTTAAGATTTACAAAATAAAATCTTTACTCTCATTTGATGTTTCTAATACTCCATCATGAAGTCCTGCACTGATGGCTCAGCATTAACAAAGGTAATGCCAGGGAAATATAAGTTCTGATAAGTTCTAACATGTTGGAAAAACTTCAAATATGGTTCTAGGAACAGATTAAGTCTGATTTCTGAGGATTGGTCTGACTAAGTTTGGAGAGGTTCATCGCCAGTTGGTCTGGTCACTTGGTAACAAATTATTGGACCACAGCAACCCAAGAAATATAGAAACATATTGTAAATATTAGCTTAGCTAGTGGTACACTAAATGTAAGATTCTTAAGGGCAGGGATTGTTTTTGCCTTTATGTCCCCTACCACTTAGCATAGTGCTGGGCACATAATAAATGTTTACTTAGCCTGACTTGAGATCCTTGTCCAATGACTAATAAATGGACATTACAGCGAAACAATGAGAGTGAACCAGTTTTGACATTCTTAGTATTAAAAATCCTTAGAAGGCCAAAGGAAGTTTGTCACGAGATGGAAGAGTATACAAGTTCTCCTTGGAGAGGCCAAGAAAGGAGATTGGTAGAGTTGGTTTTATCATGCAACCCAAAGGTATCAAGAAGTACCATTTCATGGCAAGTTTTGCCCATCTCATGTTTCAGTATTCACAATAGGTATTTTAAAAAGGGCTACTATGAAAATAATTATTGACTATGTGACATTATAGTTGATAGAGAGAAATTCTATGAAGAAATACGTAAGACCTACAAAATGAAACGAGCATAGTCTTTAATACTTTGCATTAAATTGTGCATAGTATAAATCCTGCATTACAAATACAGGAATGAGAGGAAAGCTAAAACTCTGTTAGATAGTAAAATTAAGGAATAAGAAATAAAGGTGGAAAATGAGACTATACAAATATCTTATGCATGCACAATCTACATGCTTTCTTTAAGAAAAGAATTGGAATCTACTGGGCATACTGAACTCCAAATAAAAACTCCAGAATGAAAGTCATTATATTTTGACAACAAATGACTTATTATTGAAGTGGGAGTCACTCCTGAATCAGCTGTCTATGTCCAGTGAAAGTACAGACATTATAGGAAAGAAC
Organism: Monodelphis domestica; assembly: GCF_027887165.1. Classification (NCBI taxonomy): domain Eukaryota; kingdom Metazoa; phylum Chordata; class Mammalia; order Didelphimorphia; family Didelphidae; genus Monodelphis; species Monodelphis domestica. The sequence goes on along the minus strand of NC_077229.1, from coordinate 505,644,796 downwards.
CACCTTAATAAAATTAAGGATATTAAATAATTAATTAAGATCAGAATAAAGAATAAACAAGAGAAAAAATATATGGCATCTGTTTAAAATAACTTCAACTCAATCTATTTAAACAAATTATTGCTGTCAAAAAATGGGAAATGGCTAGAAAATTGACATTGATTATAATAATTTAATATAGAAATTTAACTAATATAAACCAATTGTTATAATAAGGAAAACAAAAGAACCTAAAAACCACTTTAGTCAGCAGATACCTGATTTGCTTGCCAAGCAGAGAGAAAGATATAGCAGCCTTGGGTAACATTAGTTTAGGAACATTTGTAAAAAATCTGTAAAATCTTACCGAGAAGGATAGTGAAAGATTAACAATATTGCCTTCCAATATGATGATAAGCATTTTACGAGAAAGAAAACTTATTTGTTTTCCTAAAATTATTTGAGAATTAAACTGGGGATGCAAGTCTTAATTATCATGAAAAGTGGATCTACCATATTGTTTCTCTAACATCACAGGTCTGGATGTGCTTATAGACTAATAGCTCTGAAGAAAAGAGAAAGATGAGAAGTAGCTGGATTAGATCAACTATATACCAAGGTGGTCCATGCTAGAGGAGATGCAATCAAGGGAAGATACCAACTTTGTAAAGAAAAAAATTAAAAAGGATGCTAAGTTGAGAAGATATCAATAACTTCTGGTCTATGTGTCTAATTTCCCATTTTTAAAAGATTTATGAAATTAGGTATGCATTCCTCAAAGGCATCCTCAATGAGACTATTAGAGTGCTTAGTCTGTAAGTCAGGAAGACTTGAGTATGACCTCAGGTGCATACTAGCTATAGGATTCTGGGCAAGTCACATATATGCTGTTTGCCTTGGTTTTCTCAACCATAAAACGGGGACAATAATATTAACTACCTTGCAGAGTTGTTGTGAGATCAAATAAGACAATATTTGCAAAGTGCTTAGCATAGCCCCTGACCTGAAGTAAGCAGTATATAAATGCTTATTTCCTTTCCTTCTTCCCTTGCTCTATTAGGAACAGGCAGAGTTTTGTTAAAAAGTGATATTATGCAGCAGACCTTATTATTACCATCACAAAATTGGCTGTAAGATATGAAGAATACATGATCCCACTGCACTCATTCTGTAAAATGGAGATTTGAACCCCAGACTTCAATTCCCAGAAGTCCTTGGTAGTTCCCAGAATTCCCTACAATATCACTCTGAGTCCTCACCTGAGTGTGAGAACACAACTTGTATTTAAACTGACTCTCCTCCTACTTTGCCCCCTCTCTCTGCTTCCACTTCTAAGTACATGAATCTCTCAAGATGTAGAGTAAGTGGCTGTGAATGGGCTTTTCAGCCCTCCTAGGCACGTGCTTTCTTATTTTGTATTTTCTTTATTTCTTAATTTGTAATAAACCCATAAAATATAATACTTTTAGCAGAGAAACAAATTTTAATCTTAACAATTCTTAACTGTTAAAAAGAATTTGACTCAGTAGTGCAAATTTCAACAAAAGGCTCTCTGTAAACAAGAAGTCTTCCTTGCATAGGTCAAAATTGTGCATGATTCCTTGAAAGAATAAGAGCACAGATAATCTTATTTGATGACTGTTCATTGATATCAAAGCATAAAATATACACCTACAAAAAAACAGGAAGCTGTATGTTTACCAATTGTGTTTGCCATTGTTATTGAGGAAATTCAACAGAGTCCAACTCAAAGAAAGACTCTTTATGTGGTGAAGTCCTCTAAGTTCTCCTGTTTGCAGAGATAATGGAATCAAGCAGATCCTGTTAATTAGAAATCTAAAAGCTCTCAAAAGATTTTGAACTAACTATTCACACAGGAAAAACCTAGTGGATGAATGCCTATTATTCAAACTATAATATGTAACCAGAATGGCAGCTTACAGAATTTGTTTATCATCTAATTTATTTTGGATGAGTTGAACCCAATTGAACACAGGGGAAAGGAGTGGATCACCTCTGAGAAATCACACAGATCTTTTAATGACTCTAATCTTCTCCTTGAAACAAATATCCATTTAAAAATCAATATTCTTCTAGTGTTTTTGTTATGGTCGAGTCATAGAATATATAGTCTTCAAAGAATTAAGATTGAGGATTATCCAAAGGCTACAGAGAAACCCATGGTGGTGTTCAGGCTATAAAACATCACAAACAAGGAAATACAAAGGAGAAATGGTCCGTATAAAGGATATCTTTAAAGATATGTATGAATGGAAAAGGGAGATGATGACCTTGCTCCACTACTACCTACTACATTTGTTGTTGTCCTGTTGTTTCATTCATATCTTATTCTTTGTAACCCCATTTGGTGTTTTCTTGGCAAAGATATTGGGGTGGTTTGTCATTTCTTTCTCCAGTTTGTTTTGTAGATGAGGAATCTGAGGCAAACAGGGGTAAGTTACTTGCCCAGGGTCACACAGCTAATAAGCATCTGATGCTAGACTTGAACTAGAAGAGTCTTTTTTATTCCAAGCTCAGTGCTCTACCCATTATGCCACCTAGCTGGACCATCTTCATACAAAGGATCATACATCATGAGCTGGAAGGGACCTCAGAGACTATTTGGTCTGACACCTTCATTTTACAGATGAGGACATTGAGCCCCAGGGAGGTTAAGTGACTTTGCTGAAAGATCACACAGGTAGTAAGTGTAACCTGAGCTTCTCTGGGCATGCCCCTGTCTTCTAACATGGAGATGTCTTTGAGTAGCCTTTTGAGCAAGCCCAGTTGCTTTACATGGAGCCCTACTACCTCCCTTACCATATCAATAGGGGTAGCCTCTTTGATTGACTGCCTTGTTTTAAAAATTGCAACATGGAGCCATTTATTCCCTCTCTTTCTGTCAGAGTCTTTGTTTGTTTGCTTATTTGTTTTGTTTTTTTGATGCTCTCTTTTTGGCAAGTTTTATCTGAAGATAAAGATGCCAGTTCATCCATAGTGAGGATGCCATGAACTGAATCAATGAGAAGGAAAGGACTTCTTCTCCTTATCCTCTTTCTAACCTGGGCTTCCAGAAATGAGATTGATAGGGAGTATTTGCTTTTTCTGTGTTGTTTGTCTTCAGTTTCAGGTACCAGTTTCAGGTCTCTTTAGAATACCAGAGTTTAAAACCATGGCAACCTTGGTGCAAGTACCCACCAGTCCAACATGAAAGCCCCCAAGAAGTCAAGGTTCCTGGGACTTGAGCCCAAGGTGATGTTTGAACTTGGGAGTGGGACTGTACTATTAAGAAATGAGCTAAGCTATCAACTTAATACTCCTCTGCACAGAGATGGAGGTAGTCAGGAGGGGAGGAAGATTACGTCTCTCACGTGTTGGGGGAATAAGTTCGTACACTTTTTGTTTTTGAAATAAACATTTCTTTATAAAATCCAATATGTTATTGGCTAGTTAAGAGAACTGAAGTATAGGAAAATAACCCTTACAACCAAAGGAATACCATTAGAAAGGGCTGTAGTCAATGGCAGAAAACTTAGATCCTTGATCTCTTTGAGGTTACTGGGAATCCCTGGGGGCAGGCAGAAGAGAGAAAGCTAACATATCTGGCTTTCCAGGCAGTAAGGTTCTGGGTAGCCTATGTTATATATGAATCCAGATACAGATTCACTACTCTGTCCATTGTACCATATTGCCTCATGGCATCAAAAGGATGGATGGAAGATCCCTCGCTCCATCACTTCCTCCACACATTGCATTGTTATTGGTAGTGATGGTGAGGTAGATGTTAGAATAGATTTTTTAAATAAGTAATTACAAATACATAATAAATACATTTGAAAAGTAATTACAAATACATGATGAATGCAAATAAATAATAAAATATATAACAATATAGAATAATAAATTGAATATTTAAGAAACACATTATCTTTCCCTCCCCTGCAAATCATCAGGCTGGGTCATATTGCCATACCAGGTTTGTTAAGTGTGTTTGAAAGTAGGTAGGGCAAGTACTGGACTCAAATAACACAGCATGTGTTTCCAGCATAGAAAATTAGGCTGAAATTGGAGTTGTTTTACAACAGAGGCTAAACAATAAGAAACTGGAGGAGTGTATATAGTATCTTCCCCAAGGTCTTGATTATCTGAAAAGAATAGAGAAGCCTGAATTAAAGCTTCCAAGTTTGAGGTTCTATGACTCCATGATGTTAAATTGGATAAACAGGGGTTCAGAAAACAGAGGGCCTTCAATGTAAACATGATGCAGACAGTAACATGACCTCATTTCAGATAACAGAGCTTCTGGATAAGGAAGTTTAAGAGAATTCGAGTGTTAAAGCCTGCCCTAAACATACAAGGACCACAGGAGAATGGAAGAATTAATTTAACTTCATCAATATTTCCCCAAACTCATCTTCTTGTAAAATTGCATCAGTTCTGAAACTCATACTTCCTCACAGTCCTCTGACCCTGGGACCCCTCACTCCTTCTGATTGGAGAGGATTAAGGGTAGACATCAGAGAGGACCTCCAGATCCTCTATATCCTCATCCCTCCCCACCCCCAGTTTCTTCTAAGGTGTTGTCTTCCCCTATTAGACTGAGTCCCTCAAAGGCAAAGACTGTCTTTTGCCTTTTTAACTAATTCCCAGAGAATAGCACAGTGCCTGGCACACAGTGGGTACTAAATAAACGTTTATTGACTAACTGCAATTAAGAAGAGTTAAATAAAAAGGAAGCCTAAGGTATTTCAAGAGTTCTCTTTGGCTTAAGATGATTCAGTTCCCAGCATTCAACCCAGCAAGTTGACTGTCTATCAAGACAGAAAATTTAGGCTAATTAAATAACCTTGCTCTGTTCAGTTAATGTTAAGAGTAGTTAATATTATAGCTGATGAGTGTGGAGGAAGGCAGGGCACACTAAATTAAAAAAGAAGAAGAAAAGTCTTCAGTTTCTTGGCAGAGGAGAGACAGAATGCTTAAAGGTACAAGTGGGATTATGGTCTAACAGGGTTTAAGGATGTTTTCAGGAAAGAACCACCCAAAGAAAATAAACAAAGCTGAGTTATTGTGCAGAAAAAGATGGAGTCAGTTAAAGCAAAATTGGATGATCCCAAGACTCAGGTGGATAAAGGGGCCAGCAGCTTGTATAGGGTATAAGGTCAATTGATCCTCCTGGGATGGGGTCATAAGAGTCGCCAGTGACCCATCTGCAAGTGTCCCAGAAACAGAGGTATTGAGCCTAAAGAAGCCAAAGCCCAAAAAGGAACAGTGTTTACTCTCACCCTGATCCTCAAAGGAAACCTCCAAGGTTAACAAAAAATGGTCTCTTAATTGCTAAATCCCTTGCCTTTTCTGGGACATCATCCTTCTTGACCTCTCCACAGCTTCTGCTCTCTTGGTTCCCTCCTCCCTCTTCCCCATGCCCAACCTGTCTGATTGCTTTTTTTTCTTTTAATCTCCTTTGTGAGAGCATCATCTATGTCCCACCTCTGATGTGTAGGTTTATCTGGGGCCTCTTTCTCATCTTCCTCTGATCTCAATGAATTAATTGAATTATTGTCTCTAGACAGCCCTCAAAGCTACATATCCAGTCCTGATCTCCTTCCTGACTTCTAGTCTTCCTCACCTTGTAGGACACTCCCACCCCATATTCCCTGTAGTTCAGTCATTTTAAGTTGTGTCTGATTCCTGTGATTCTGTTTGGGATTTTCTTGCCAAAGATACTGGAGTGGTTTGCCATTTCTTTCTCCAGTTCATTTTATATATAAGGATACTGAGGTTAATAACTTACCCAAGGTCACACAGCTACTAAGTGTCTTAGGTTGGATTTAAATTTAGGAAGATGAGTCTATCCTGACTCTAGATCTTTGTGCCCTATCCACTGTGCCACCTAGCTGATCAGATATCTCCTGGACGCCTTAAATTCAATGAGTCCCAAATGTAATTTATCATCTGCCTTCCTAAACCTACTCCTTTCCTAACTTCTCAATTTGTTTTCAAGGTCCTACTATCTTTCCAATCAACCAAGTTTACAATCTTAGAGTCATCTTTAAATCTTGACTCTCCTTTACTGCATTGTGTGGTCTTCCTCCCCCAATAGCCAACCAGTTGTCACATCTTGTTGATTCTAACTCCAAAGCATTATTTGAACCTGTCCCCTTTAAAAGCCAGAAGGAAGCACAGAACAGCTTTAAAAGGTATAGGTTGAATTTATTAAAGTCAGAAATAAAGGCAATATTTACAGTTTTGTTAAAAATTTCCCCCCTACTTGTTCTTCTTTGTATATGAAAACAATCCTATTATTTAGTGTTTAAGTTTAAAATAAAAGCATATGCAAAGATATTTAAAAGAATCTATCTCTTCTCCATTTACATGGTTATCACACAGTTTCAGGCCCTCATTCCCTCTTACTTGGACAATTATAATAACTTTCTTTACTAAAATCTACAGTAATGATGTGATTCTTCCCCTGATGAGACTAGGTTCCTCCATATATGCCCTTGATCCCATTCCCTCCCACCTTCTCCAGCTGATTTGTCCCTTAATCTTTCTAATCTTGAATTTCTCCCTATTTTCTGGCTCCTTTTCTGCTGCTTATGTTTATGTTTGAGTTTCCCCTATTCTTTTCTTAATTTTAAAAATTTATTTATCTGATTCAGAATATTTTTCATGGCTACATGATTCATGTTCTTTCCCTCCCCTCCTCCCTGCCCCCACCTGTAGCCAACAGGCTATTCCACTGGGTTTTACATGTATCATTGGTCAAGACCTATTTCCATATCATTAATATTTGCACTTGGGTGATCATTTACAGTCTACATCCCCAATCATATCCCCATCAACCCATGTGATCAAGGAAATGTCTTTCTTCTGTGTTTCTACTCCCACAGTTCTTCCTCTGGATGTGGATAGTGTCCTTTCTCCTTTGTCCCTCGGGATTGTCCTGGATCACTGAATTGCTGCTAGGAGAGAAGTCCATTACGTTCGATTATACCACAGTGTATTAGTCTCTGTGTACAATGTTCTCCTGGTTCTGCTCCTTTTGCTCTGCATCACTTCCTGGAGGTTGTTCCAGTCTCCATGGAACTCCTCCACTTTATTATTCCTTTTAGCACAATAGTATTCCATCACCAACAGATACCACAATTTGCTCAGCCATTCCCCAATTGAAGGGAATCCCTTAATTTTCCAATTTTTTGCCACCACAAAGAGCGCAGTTATGAATATTCTTGTACATGTCTTTTTCCTTATTATCTCTATGGAGTACAAACCTAGCAGTGGTATGGCTGGATCAAAGGGTAGGCGGTCTTTTATTGCCCTTTGGGAAATTTCCCAAAAAGAACAAAGATTTTCAACAAAGAGTAGCATCCCCTTATGTTATATTCTATTTCTCTACCCTTTCTTAGACAAATTCCTTCTATACTTCCTATTCTTTTACTCCTGAACCCTTTGCATTCTGGTTTCTGAACTCATCACTTAACTGGAACTTCTCTTTCCAAAATATCATCAATTGCTAAATTGCCAAATATGATTGTTTTTTCTCAATCCTTGTCCTGATTGGCTTCTCTATAACATTTGAAACTGTTGGTCATGTTCTCCTCCTGAAACCTTGCTCTTTTCTGGGTTTTTGTGATACCATTCATCCCTAGTTTTTCTCCTATCTCCCTGACCAACTTTTTGGCTATTTTTCTGATTTCCTAGCGACACACACACACACACACACACACACACACACACACACCTATAAAAGTAGCTATACTCTCAGATTTTTCCATAGGCCTTCTCTCTTGAGAAATAAGATCAAATTGAGTAATATTTATAAAATGCCTGGCATATAAAATGTGCTTAATAAATGCTTGTTCCCTTCCCCTTTCTTAAAATTTTCCATTAGGTGGTCTTGTTAGGTCTATTGGATTCAATTATCAACTCCCAGGTCTATATGTCTGGCTCAGTTTCTCTCCTGAGTTCTAGTACCACAATGCTGCCTATTGAATACTTCAACTGGCTGTCCCATTGATATCTCAAACTCAACATGACCAAAACAGAACTTTTAATTTTTTCTCCCCAAACTCCCCCATCATCAAGGGGTTTCCCACCCTCTGAGTCAATCAGATTTGCCTCTTGAATATTATTCTCTACTTCTCACTCTCCCTCACCCCATATATAGTCAGCTATTAAATTTTGATATTTTAATTCTTTTTGAAAAAAAAATAACCCTAACATTCCACCTTAGAATCAATGAAGTGTATTGGTTCCAAGGCAGAAGACCAGTAAAGACTAGGCAATGGGGCTTAAGTGACTTGCCCAGGGTCACACAGTTAGGAAGTTTCTGAGGTCAGCTATAAACCCAGGACCTCCTGTCTCTAGGTCTGGCTATCTATCCACTGAACCACAAACCTGCCCCATCATTTCTACTCCTACAGCATCTCTTGTCTCTATCCCTTTTTTATTAAGGTGTCACTCTAGACCAGGCCCTCATCATCCCTTACCTGCATGGCTAGAACTTCTTATTCATTTCCCTGCACCAGTTCTTTTCCCTGTCTAACTCATTCCCCCATAGAGTTGCCAAATGATTTTCCATAAGCATAGTGCTATGGGCTGAAGCGTCCCAGAGACTCTGCCAAGAAGCTGTACACAATCAAAAGAACATAGAAACAATAAGCAGTTGATTAGACTGGGGATTCCTTTCCTATGAGACATATGAGTTGCTTAGATTCACAATTATAAGGAAACTCTTCACATCAGTCTTTACATCTAACCTAGGTCCTTGGTTTGGGTCTCTGAACAGCAAGTACAGGTGCTTCAGTTTCCCAATCACACAGGACTAAGTTCAAACAGTACTCCATTTCCACACTCACTGCCTTGCTTAGAGTCTGTGCAGAAAAGAGCAAAACTAAACTTAAAGTTGCCCCAGGGTATTTAATATATCATTAACACCCATTTACATATTGTTTTACTCCTCCAGTGGGCAGAGTGGACCATGGGTAAAATGGCATTGGTTCTTGGGAATAATATGGCAACAACCACCCAAACAAATACCCCTTCCTTAGTAATTAATCGAATAAAAAGCATTCCTGAGAAACCCTATCAACTCTTGCTTACCTTTTACTCTTACCCTTTCCTTTCTCTCATTCTCTGCCTTTACTTACCACCCCTCCTCATCTCCTTACCTTACTTTAATTACTTACTCTACTAGCTCTTCTTTTACTATATTCTCTTATAATAAATCTTGTTTCCTCAAAATGGAGTCAATTTGAGGCATTAATCAATTCTTTGGATGAGACCCAATTAGCATTAAGCCCATCAATAGGACTGATGATATCACCTCTCTCCTTAATAAGCCTCAGTGGTTACCTATTGCATCTATGATAGCTTCTCAACTCCTCCTTTAAAACCCGTTAAAGTCAATATACCTTTCTAGTTTTACCATATATTAATCCTCTTCCTTTATTTTATGGGCTTTCCAATTTAAACCTTTTTCTGTTCCTGATACATGAAACTCTCTTTTAGTTTCTCTGCCTTTGTACTGGCCAACCTGCTTGCCTGGACTGTGATCCATCCTCGACTCTGCCACTTTGAATGGAATTCAATGTTTTTTCAAGATCCCATCCCACTCAAGCACCCATCTTCTACATGAAGCCTTTCTTGATGCTTCCAACTGCTAGTATCCTCCCTCCCTAACCTACCTCATATTTATTTTGTGAGAGATCACTCAGCGAACCCACCACTGGATATACCTTCTTCTGGAAAGGTAGAGCCTCAAATGAAGACAGAATCCATGGTGTTGGCCTGGCCATCAAGACCAGTTTGCTCAAACAGCTGCCAGACTTGCCTGTGGGCATCAGCGAGAGGCTCATGAAGATCCGTTTGCCTCTCAGCAAAGACCGGTATGCCACAATCATCAGCACATATGCCCCTACACTGACCAGCACAGAGGAGACCATTGAGCAGTTCTACTCTGACCTGAGTGCCATCCTGCACTCAGTGCCCACAAATGACAAGCTGATACTACTGGGAGACTTCAACGCCCACATTGGCCAGGACCATGAAAGATGGAAAGGACTGCTCGGCAAACATGGCGTGGGCAAAATGAACAACAACGGCCTACTGCTACTCAGCAAATGCTCAGAGTTTGAACTTACCATCACGAACACTGTGTTCAGAATGGCAAACAAATATAAAACAACGTGGATGCACCCAAGATCAAAACAGTGGCATCTCATTGACTACATCATTGTACGCTGGCGAGACATCCAGGATGTAAAGATCACCAGAGCCATGAGAGGAGCTGAATGCTGGACAGACCACTGATTGGTTAGAGTGACTCTTCAAATGCGCATTGCACTTTGCCATCCAAAACGCGCCCAGACAGTTCGTGCATTTTACAACGTGAGTCGTCTTAGAGATCCATCTTATTTGCAAACATTCCAGTCCTGCCTGGACGACAAGCTGTCTGCCAAGGGACCACTCACTGGAAGCTCAACCGAGAAATGGAATCAGTTCAGAGACGCAGTGAAGGAAACATCAAAGGTAGTCCTAGGCCCAAAACAACGCAACCACCAGAACTGGTTTGACGAGAACAACACTGCTATTGAAGACCTATTGAGCACGAAGAACAAAGCCTTTATGGAGTGGCAAAATAACCCAAACTCTGCTCCTAAAAAGGACAGATTCAAACTTCTCCAAGTCACGGTGCAGCATGAGATCAGGAAGATGCAAGACCGATGGTGGGAAAAAAAGGCAGAAGAAATCCAGCGGTTTGCTGATATGAAAAACTACAAACAATTTTTCAGTGCCCTCAAGACTGTCTATGGGCCATTAAAACGACCACCACTCCCTTGCTATCCTCTGATGGTGACACTCTCATGAAAGATAAAAAAGGCATCAGCAACAGGTGGAAAGAACACTTCAGTCAGCTTCTCAACCGACCCTCTTCAGTCGACCAAAGCACCCTTGACCAGATCCCCCAAAACCGCACCATTGAACAACTTGACGTCCCTCCTTCAATAGAGGAAGTCCAAAAAGCCATTAAACAAATGAGTGCAGGCAAGGCACCCGGTAAAGATGGGATCCCAACTGAGGTGTACAAGGCCTTAAATGGAAAAGTGCTCCAGGCATTCCAGATAGTGCTGACCAGCATATGGGAAGAGGAAGACATGCCCTCAGAACTCAGAGATGCCTCCATTGTAGCCCTATACAAGAACAAAGGCTCATGAGCAGCCTGTGACAACTACAGAGGCATCTCACTACTCTCCACTGCTGGAAAGATCCTCGCCCGTGTTATACTCAACAGACTCCTGTCATCTGTTTCAGAGCAGAACCTGCCTGAATCACAATGTGGCTTCTGACCAGATCGCAGCACCATCGACATGGTCTTCACAGTGAGGCAAATGCAGGAAAAATGCCTTGAGCAGAACCTGAGTCTCTACATTGTCTTCATAGACCTGATAAAGGTGTTTGACACAGTGAACAGGGGCGCATTGTGGGTGATCCTTAGCAAGCTCAGTTGCCCAGCAAAATTCGTCAAACTGATCCAGCTCTTTCATGTCGACATGACAGGGGAAGTCCTATCTGGTGGAGAGACTTCCAATCGCTTCAACATCTCCAATGGCGTGAAACAAGGCTGTGTCCTCGCTCCGGTACTATTCAACCTATACTTCACCCAAGTATTACGACATGCTGTGATGGATCTAGACCTGGGTGTCTACATCAAATACCGACTGGATGGCTCACTATTTGACTTTCGCTGCCTAACTGCAAAAACAAAGACAACAGAGAGACTCATCCTGGAAGCTCTCTTTGCAGATGACTGTGCTCTCATGGCCCACCAAGAAAATCATCTCCAAACCGTTGTGGACAGGTTCTCCACCGCAACAAAACTGTTTGGCCTGACTATCAGCCTCAGCAAAACAGAGGTGCTGTTCCAACCTGCACCAGGGAGGCCAACGAACCAGCCGTGCATTACAATCGATGGCACGCAGCTTTCTAACGTCAACACTTTCAAGTACCTGGGCAGCACCATCGCCAACGACGGGTCCCTAGACCACGAGATCAATGCCAGGATCCAAAAGGCCAGCCAGGCACTCGGGCGGCTGCGCTGCAAAGTCCTCCAACACAGAGGTGTAAGCACTGCGACGAAGCTCAAAGTGTACAACGCAGGGTCCTCAGCTCGCTCCTGTACGGTTGTGAGACATGGACACTGTACCGGAAGCACATGAAGCAGCTGGAGCAATTCCACCAACGCTCTCTCCGGTCAATCATGAGGATCCGATGGCAGGACTGAATCACCAACCAGGAAGTCCTCGACAGAGCCAACTCCACCAGCATCGAAGTCCTGGTCCTCAAAACCCAGCTACGATGGTCTGGACACGTCCTCCGCATGGACCCACAGCGAATACCAAGACAGGTATTCTATGGTGAACTGTCAGCCGGACTCAGGAAACAAGGCCGACCAAAGAAAAGATTCAAGGATCAGCTAAAGTCCAACTTGAAGTGGGCTGGCATGACACCAAAGCAACTAGAACTCGCTGCCTCTGACAGAAGCAGCTGGCGAGCCCACATTCACCATGTCGCCGCCACCTTTGAAGATGAGCGACGTCAACGTCTTGCCGCTGCGCGTGAACGCCGACACCAGGCCACAGTCGCACCTCCTGTAACAACTGGCGTCCCAGGCCCCATGTGCCACAAACTGTGCGCCTCAGCCTTTGGACTCCAAAGTCACATCAGGGTACACTGTAGATGAAACTGCACAAGGACAATCGTCATTCTCGGTCATCGAGAGACTACCACTATATATATATATATACACACACACAGAGATATACTTATTTTCTTCCCCATTGCCATGTCCTCAATAGCTGGCCCATCACACTCATTCCCATTCTATAAAGGGTCCTTATGCCCTGGGTCCAGACATGTTCATGCCTGGTCTTTATTCAGAGGAGTGAGGCACCCTTTTCTCACATTCTTCGGTTTATTAAATCCTCACTCTGGCTTTCTGAGGACAATTCCATTACAGTGGGTTTGGGATCATGTCTAGAGTTTCCCCCCAAAGTGAGAGTATAAAGGTACTCAATGTATAATATGAACCAAGTATGTGACAGGCATTTATTTCCTACACACAAAAGAAATGCTAAGATATAAGACTCTCAGAAGTGCAGATTGACATTAAGACTTAAACTAAACAAACTATAGTGCTATCTATTGTCATACTCAAGAGGTTGATACCTAAAACCATCTAAATATAAAGCAGTATTGCTGATTAGACATTTTACACTTAATCTCATTTCTGTCCTGTAAAAAAAGTACATGCTTTTTGGCAAAAGAGGGCTTTGCTTAGACCAATCCTAAGGCTCGTTGTTATTTTTTCTGCATCTTATAGTTTCTGGGAACTCTTTCCCTTGCCAAAACTCAAATCTAACTAAAAGGACCCAACACAAGTCACATCCAAGCCTGAGCTTTTAATTTTTTTAGTTAAGTTCCTTTGCACTAGCTGCCAGGTGAACATCAGGATTGTCATCAGGATTATGGGATGAAGTGCCAGAATTTCATAATGTCTCTTGGATAACTGAAAGAAGGAAGATTTAACCAAATACTGCCTCTTCATTAAATAATTATTTATTATTTATATAATTTATATATAATAATAATTTATATAATTATATATATACATATATATAATTATTAAATAATTAAATAATCGTGGATTCAGAGAAAGACCGGTTTGCCACATCATACCAAAATGCTGTCTTTTTAGCACAGGATTACTACATGGTCAGAATCATTCAGGGAATTCATCACCTCTGATGTGCCCAAATGCTGAGTCAAACTCCTCCTAGAATTTTTATAGGTGTTCCCTGGGATAGTCCCTATATGCCAGTTGAACCTCTGCTACATTTCTTTTTTGCCCATGTTCTTTCCCTCTAGGAGAATTGTAAGCTTCTTGAGGGAAGGGATGATTTTAGTTTTGTTGTGGGGAAAACATACCCAGGTTTGTAACAAGGTCTTGTCCCAAGAATGGAAGGCTTAAAACTCTTTCAGTCCAAAATTATGAAAGAATTGTATTTAAAGAAGAGGTTTTCAAGACAGGATAATAGCCTTGGCTGGTGAGATGGCCTAGGGCAGTGATGGTAAAACTTTTAGAGACTGAGGGCCCAAACTGCAAACTGCATGAAGGCCGGGGAAGGGGAGTAGTCCCACCCCACATCCCTCTGGCTTTCTAGTAATGAACTCTGGTGACCTCTGTGCTGCAGTGACAGTAGTCATACCCACAGAGAGGGTTCTGAGTGCCCCCTCTGGCATTTGTGCTATAGGTTTGCCAACACAGGTCTGGAGTTGCTTCAGGGCTGGTAGAATAGCCTTGAGGCCAATGGAATGGCCCCTGGGGTTGATGGAGTATCCCAGTAGCCCTGGATTGACAGAGTAGCCCTGGGGCTGCTGGAGTAGTCCGACAGATCATTCAAGGTCTGAAAATGTATTGAGGATCTAGGGGCTTGTTTCTTCCCATTCCAGGGAAATTACCTTTTCCCAGAATAGCCATCTGGGCATTATGGGGCATCACAGGAAGAAAACTCCAGAAAATGGAGTAGTGGAAGAGGGTCCTAATCCAGGTAGAGGTATGGTTTTAAGTCTGAAATGTCATAGGTGATCTTGTAGACACTGAAAAAGAAAAAGGAACATGCACAGGTTTGGGGGATTGCCTGGACTGCTAGAGCCCTTGGTGTACATGACCCATGTTTCCCCCCAATTGTCCTACATGTCATCATTTGTCAGTGTAGGAGATGTTTCACTACCCTTCTGGAATGCCTTCATCAAAGATGCAAACATAGGAAAGATATAGTATGGTAAACAACCACCAATAGGTGATTAATAATGCCTAACAGTTCAGAACTAAGGTTAATACAGAAAAAAAAGAAGTGGTTAATAATATAAAACAGCACCAAGCTGGTATATGTAACAGAAGCATTCAGAACCATTACAAGTGATTACTAATATAGAATTGCTAACTGATTAAGAATACAGATTTTTAATGAGGAAAAATATGTGTTCAAAATATTCATAGTTGCGCTCTTTGTGGTGGCAAAAAAAAATTGGAAAATGAGGGGATGCCCTTCAATTGGGGAATGGCTGAACAAACTGGTATCTGTTGGTGATGGAATACTATTGTGCTCAAAGGAATAATAAACTGGAGGAATTCCATGGGAACTGGAATGACCTCCAGGAAGTGATGCAGAGTGAGAGGAGCAGAATCAGGAGAACATTGTACACAGAGACTGATACACTGTGGTACAATCAAATGTAATGGACTTTTCTACCAGCACTAATGCAATGAGTCGGGAAAATTCTGAGGGACTTATGAGAAAGAAAGCTGTCCATATCTAGAGAAAGAACTGTGGGAGTAGAAACACAGAAGAAAGACATTTCCTTGATCACATGGGTTAATGGGGATATGATTGGAGATGTAGACTCTAAATGATCACTCTAGTTGCAAATATCAATAATATGGAAATAGGTCTTGATTAATGATATTTGTAAAACCCAGTTGAATGGTGTGTTGGCTACAAGAGGGCAGAGGGAAGAGGAGAGGGAAAGAACAGGAATCATGTAACCATGGAAAAATATTCTAAATTAATTAAATTAAAAAATAAAAAATACAGATTTTTCCATTTATGATTGACTAATGTTGAAACTACAGATTTTTCAATTTAGGCTTAACTAATGCTAACTAGTGAGAAATTCAGAATCTAAGGGTCCTGCTTCTGTCACTGCCCATTGCCCACTTCCATCAGTTTTGTTTTTGTATCCCCATCATCTATCATAACACCTAACACAAAGAAGAGGCACAATAAATTGAAGTGTACTCAGAACCAGCAGAAAGAAGATGATGAGTTTGGGCTCCACTTGTGAAATACTTTTTAAGCATTCTTCATTCCTTTCCAAATATGAAGCTAGTAAAAAGTATGATTTCAATCTGGTCTTGGGGACCCAATGACCAGGTATTTATTGACTCAGATGGCTCATTAAGACTCCCTGTTGCTTTTACTTCCAATTCCTCTTGTTGGGAGGAACAAGGAAAATAAGTTGGTGCCACTGTCCTACTCTGTTCAGCCATTACAGGACCCCAGTGGATGGCAGGGGGTGGAGTGGAGGGACTGATCAACTGGTTCTTTATTCAGCCTATGGCTTTCAAACCCTCACCTTCTGTTCCCTTACTCCTGTAGTTCAAGATCATGGTCCATAAACCATCCTTCCCTCAACTACCTTTCCCTAAACTCTTTTTACTATCTACCTAAGCCTGGCCTGTCCACAATCCATCTCTTTCTTGTCCCTACCATTCCATAGGGTTCATTGGAAACACAGCTTCATTGTTCACAAGCTTTCCCTTCATCTCAGATCTCTCTATATACATTCCAGTTTCTAGAACTTAAATTGCCAGAAGATTCCACATCCCTGGCAACCCTTTGAGTGTTGGTTGTTCCTCTTACACCATTTAAAAATTTAAACAAGAATTTCCTCACTTAAACCCTTTGAGGAAAGTTTATTTGATCAGCATGTTTTAGGTGAGGAAACTGAGGCTCAGGGAAAATGAGGAACTGACTTTGGAACTGACCTATTCTGGATTACTCAGGTATAAAAAGACAGAAGAGAACTTGAACCCAGATCATCTGATACCCAAAGACAATATATTTTTCCTAAACCACAGATATTCTCATTCTGTAGGATCACAGAATTAGAGTAGCTAGCTTGAAAGGGACATCAGAGGTCATCTAATCTCTCTTGTGTGGGGAAACCGAGGCCTAGGATTATAAAGTGATTTACTCAAGGTTACAAAGAGAGTAAATATCAGAGACAAGACTTGAATTTAGGGCCTCTGACTCCAGAACTAGTGCTCTTTCCATTGAGTCACACTGCTTCCCTTGTCATACTTATCTGGGTATCTCTTCTTATCAGGCCAACTTGTCCACTTCAAAGTTCAAGGCAGTGGTATACTTGGTGACCTGAATTCTAGTTTATCTGGGATAGAATGTGTGCCATCATTACTCAGAAGGCAGTCACTGACTACCAGTACCACCAAATCTCTCCCTTCCATGAAGTCCTGTTTTATAGAAGAGAAAGGGAGAGGAACAGAGCAGAAGAAAGGAAGAAAGGAAGGAAGAAAAGAGGAAAGGAGAAAGGGAAAGAGAAAAGGAAAGGAGGGAAGTAGAAAGAAGTGAAGAAAGGAAAGAGAAAAGGAGAAAGAGTAAAGGGAGGAAGCAGAAAAAGGAGAGAGGAAGGGAGGGAAGGAGAAAGGAAAGGAGAAAGAGAAGGAAGACAGAAGGAAAGAAATCATTCTTTGGAATGAAGGAACAAACTAGACACCTAAGAAAGGCCAATTCCTTTACAAAGCTTTCCCAACCTCAAGCATTTTGCCTAGGGCACTATTTCTATATTTTCACCATAGGAGAAACATTGTGAAAAGAACAATGTAGGCATCAGAGATCCGAATTATTATCTAATTTTGCCACCAATTGTGTGAACTTGGGCAAGTCATTTAACCTCTGATTAGGTTTTCAGAATAATAAAGGATTCTGTTCCCATCTCAGAGATGTTCTCCTGATCAAAAAGATATGTGAAAGCACTTCAGTAGTGCTCTAAAAATACAAGACGTTATTATTAGTATTACTTTGTTTGGACTATAGAATCATGCATTTTTAAAGCTGGAAAAGACCTTAGAGAATACTTAATTTGAGGTGCAACTAGGAATTTGCTCATTGAGCAAATTCATCTGAGATGGGGAGATGCTATGGTAATGATGTAGTCATACTGGGGAAAGGAAGCAGCCACAACCATAGGAGAGGGTAGCCATGGTGATAGATGATGATGTGGTTGTGCAGTGGTGAAGGCCAGCAGAGGACCTGGAGATAACACACAAAGGGCAAAGGTGGCCACAGGGAGGAATATCCTCCTTGGGAGGAAGGGTCCTACTCCCAAATGTGCCTCTGCCAAATGTCTGTATCTTGGGACAAAGGCCCAATTGTCCAATGGGAGTTTCATCTCCTCGCCTAATTTTTATTGGAAATAGGAGGAAACTAAGCTCCAGAAAGGGGACATGATTTGTTTAAACTCCCCAAAACTAGACAGTGGCAAGTCTCCAGCATTTTTCTATTTCCTCCTGGGCCACTGGAGCCTCTCCTACTTCTGACCTCCCCACTACTTCAAGTCTGTCCTGCTTTTCAAGTGAGAATTTAAATAATAATTAATGTATTCTTTCCCTCCCCCAGGAATTCCATTGTTCAGAATTTTCAATGCTGACAAACAGGGCAATCTAATCTACAGCACAGATGCTTTTGTTGGAAATGAAAGCAAGTAAATCTACCACTACCAAATCAACTGCCCGAATGAGCAGGACTTGTCAGTAAAAATCAGTCTTTCTGTGTCTACTTGAAAGAGCTTGGATAAAATAGTACCTCTGAACAGCAGCATCTTGACCTCCTGAATGACATTGTCATTTGGCCCATTTCTGATCTTGCAGAAGTCTCCAAAGTGCTATCTAGGAGAAATAAAGCCCTCCAGTTGGTGAAATTTTTGTCCCCTCCCCCCTGACGTGTGTTTGTTTTAATCAAGGGTGATAATCTGCAAATGATCAGATTCATCTCTTATATCTCTGTTTACTGCTCTGGATGTCCCAAACCACTCTTCAGGAGTGCCAATTTCTCATTTGGGATTAAAAATCAACTCTGGCGTCTTCCCTGCTAAGTTAAAAAAAATGACATAATTCCTCCTGCCCTGCCACATTAGGTGTTTTTTTCCCTCTGCTCTGGAACATAGAGCAAATCCCAAGTGGTTTAAGCAATGCTGCCTATTTTAAAATACAATATGAAACCCCCACTAAATTTTAATAAAAAATGAATTCTGGGTAGCATTATGGTCCTCTCCTGCCAAAATGCTCCAATAATTCACCCAATAAAAGAAAGCATGCTAATTCGCCAGCACCGCGGCCTCTTCTGTTTCCGAATAGAGATGACAGCACATTGGGTCCTAGCTCCAAGAGGAGCCAGGGTTGTGTTGAGCTGCCCCCCGCCGCATTCTCCGTCAATAGGAAGCACCTGTGCAAAGTGGGGAAGCGTCAAATGGCTCACTCCTGCAAATGTCTGGGAGAACTTGGATCCGGGCGTTCGCCGCCCTGCCAAGGAAAGCTTTCGGATCAATGACCAGAATTGGCAGGGCTCTGTGGGAAAGAAGGCATTATCGGTGCCTGCCGCTCTTCGGACAAGAGAGGCAAACGCCGGACAAGGAAACCATGGGGACACAAAGCCAGTAAATCATGGGCTGGAGTTTGGATTTCGCTCCTTCTGGAAGAACGTCGTCCTTCCTTCAGCCCCACCTCCTCACCCCTTAATCTCCTTTCCCTGAGTCTGGGGTCTTTTCCATAACAAAACCAAGGATAATGAAAATATTTTGGCAGCCCAGTGGCCTTTCACACGGTGACCCCGACCTCCAAATCAATATTATTTATTGTTAACCTGACCTTGGCATCCATTTTCCCTGGCATTCAATATTAGTTGCAAAAATCTTGAACTCCCCGGGACCTTTGCTCCTCCCATAGATAACCAATCCAGCCCCCACTGGTGACAGGAGGGGAAAGGAGGAACGCCTCTTGACAGAGAAAAATCGTAACTAGATAAACATACCTGATGTATTCACCATGAGCCTCATTGACACCAAACACCATTAAGCTGGCTTGGACTTCCTCGGGACAGCGTGAAAGAGAGCCAGCTCCTTCCCTCCCTCCCTCTTCCCCTCCCCCTCCTCTCCTCCTCCCCCTCCAACGAAAGAGGATGTTTCACATAACACGGAGGGTCCTCGGATTCACTCCACATGAGGGGAAACATGGATTTCCTCCCTCACTCATGGGCTCCCTGAGTGCAAAGCCGAGAAAAAGCCCCTCTATTTCGACATTGCTTAAATGGAGATTAGAAAAGGACCCGGGCTTTTTTTGGTTTAAAAATGCCAGTTTCAGCATACTTTCAGTCAGAAAAGCAAAGAAGAGAGACAGGGAAAGAAAGGAAATATTGGAAGAGAAAACCTGCTTTGTATTTGTGAGAAGAGTAACAATAACAATAACTGACATTTATATGTGGCTTTCTGGTTTGTATGCACTAATATATATCTTACTGGAGCCTCCCAGCCACCCTGACAGCTAGCTTTATGAAGGGATTTTTATCCCCATTTTACAGAGGAAGAAAAAGAATGGGGGAAAAGTGCCGAGAGGGATACTGGGCTTACACTGCAAACAGCAAAGCAGAGACTGCTCTCAAGGAGTTCACATTCCTATGGGGAGGGGGGACAACATAATAACCAAACATAACCCAATCCTGATTTATTTAACTGTCTACTCCACCAGGCACTGGGCAAGGTGCTGGGGTCACAGATAAGAAAAAGATCATCTCTGACCTCAAGGAACTTACAGTGTAAGGCAGGAAGATGACACAACAACGGACTGGGAAATGCATCTTTTCAACGTCATTTTTGGGGATATAAGCAGGGGTGAGCTGGAACTAAAGAACTGGTTATTCAATTTGCAGTTTGAGTAGTTATACCTCAGAAATTGGCAACCGCGAATCAGGGCTTGATTTATCATTCTGTTGATTGTCTAGGCTTAATAAAGTGATGGGAAATTGTTAATGTAGATTAAGCTTTAAAATATGTTGTGTATGCATTTTTTTTCAGATAGCCAGTTATAAACAGCTATCAGCTCACCCTTGGGATAGAATTATTTCTATTCCTGGTGTTGAACCATTCAACAGTGCCAAGGACTTGGGTGAGGAGAACTTTTATTTCTGAGTCTTCAGTGGCTATGACTACTGAGGTGGTGGGGACCACAATATTTACCAAGGCAGTTGCCAGGTTACATTTCCACAAGGGTTGTTGTTTATTGGGATGCTAGTTTCAGGGGTCGGTCTGGAAGGAGAATGGGGGTGGGGTCCTGCTTTCCCTGAGCCTCAGAAAGATTGACTTATACATTGTCTCATAGATAATTGATTCCATTTTTTAAAACCCTTAACTCCTGTCTTAGTATCAATTCCAAAGAGGAGGACCAAGGGCTGCACAATGGGGGTTAAGAGACTTGTCCAGGGTCACACAGCTAAGAAGTGTCTGAGGTCAAATTTGAACCTAGGACTTCTGGTTTGTAAGCCTGATTCTCAATCCACTGAGCCACCTCTCTGCCCTAGCAAGTTGGTTTCAAAGAGAGAGAGTAATTCATGGTTTCTTGATTACAATATGTCATTATGAATAAATGTCACCTAAGGAAATAGTTCTGGATCAGTCTATACTCAGGAATATATGTTGTTACTTGGTAAGGACTTTAAAAATATATTAATTTTTTGTATAATAGGTTTTTTTTAGGGTAACAGTGAAAAGGGAAGGGAACAAGCACTGATCAAGAGCCTAGTATATGCCAGGTATTGTACTAAGCATTTTACAGATATTCTCTCACAACACCCCAGGGATGTAAGACTGTTACCTACTATCGATTCCTATTTTACATCTGAGGAAACTGAGACAACGATTAAGTAGCTTTCTTAGGATCAAAAGCTAGTAAGTGTGTGAGGTCAAATTTGAACTCAAGCCCTTGATTCCAAACCCAGTACTCTATCCATTCTGCCACCTAGATGGCAGAATTGTCTGGCTGATAGTTAGGATTCCTAAAGTAAGAGGACAGGCTATTGGCCTTCAGTGACCGAGTATGATACGGGTAGATAGAGCTTTAAGAAATAAACGATGCCTCTCAGAAACCACTGACAGTGTCTGAAGGGTGAGTGGTTATGTGTCCAAGTCAAAAAGGGCTTGAAGGTGCCCAGGATAATGAATTATCTATTTAATTTGATCATTTCAGTTAATTGTTTTATTTCTAGAAAAGAAAAGGCTTTATGTTTTCTCCCTATTAGTAATTGGAGGAGTAGGGATGGCTTAGAAACAAACCTTTGGTTTTTGTGATGGAATATGTCAAGTGGTGAGAATGCAATAATCAGCAGATCGGTTGTGTTTGTGAATATGAGAGTGAATGATAAAAGCAAGAACTTAACATGAGAGAGAAAAAGATGAGAAAGCATTTGGATGTAGTGTGGAACTCGATGACATGTAGCCTGCCAGATTTTTAGGGCTGGACCCTGGATAGAAGCTGATTGGACAGAGGTTGCAAATACTCAGTCACTTTAGTCAAGTCCAAGCCCTTGTCTTTAATGTAGACTCTAGAGAATTCAGCTCATTAGTGCAGGCAGCTTAAACCATGCCTGGGTGGAAAGCCTTGGCAATGTCCCTTTGCCAAACTAGACTTAGCGGGGTTGAACTGGGTCATCCTTTAGGATTCTCCTTTAACAAAAAAGGACTGAATCCAAGATTATGAGAGAGGAGAGTGCAAATCTAAGGTTAGGGTAGTGGGGAAGTTATTTATCATCCTGCCAGACCCAAGGGGAAGATCAGGAAAGTTATACCTCCAGGTGTGACCAGGTGCCATGATAAAACCTGTACAGAGAGCCTTGGTCCCAAGCCAAGGCTGAGGATGGTTTTCCATTTCCCCCCTTCCCCCTCACAGAGCTGCTCATTTTCATGGAGGATTGGTCCTCTTTAGGAAGACAGGTAAAAGGCTGGGCAACTGAGCCTTCAGGAATAGCAAAAGGATAAACTGTGGTAGAAAGAATCAGAGCAGAAAAAGGAGGAGGGCAATTTGGAAGCAAAAAGGGAAACTGTAGCAAGAACTGAAGGTGAAAGAAAGGGAGAAGCAACAAGCAGCCTTGACCACCATTAGTGCCAGGAGTCAGAGGGGAAAAAGGAGGCAGCTAAGGACGAATAAGAACCAGAGTTTCAGAGGTAATAGGATGAGGAAGAGAGACAGATGGAAAAGAAGTTGATGGAGCAGAGAAATTAAGTACTTTAAGAATGCATCAAATGTATGAAAACTTTTATCCAGAATGAACTAATATTTGAATATGATAGAGTTGGCTATGGTTATATGAGTGTGTGTGCCAGTATCTACCCCTCTACACACACCTGGGGTGGGGTGGATGAATAATGAGCAAAGAGGAGAAGAAAAGAGAGCATATACTAACAGGATCTAAAGGGGAAGCAGCTGTGTACCCAAGGAAAAGGGAGCTCACAGTTGCCCATAATTTATAATTATCCCCCAGGCTATAAAAGAGAGGTCAGGCTAGTTTTCCAGTGGCCTCCTAATTGGTCTCCCAGCCTCAAGTCTTTTCCATTCTGCTGCCAAAGTGATTTTCCTGAAGCCCAGATCTGACTATGCTGCTCCGTATTGAATAAAACCCAATGCTTCCTATTGCTTCTAGAACCAAGTATATACTCTTAAAAAAAAAAAAAAACTTTTAGAGGCTTTCACAGTTTGCCTCTAATCTATATTTCCAGCTTTGTGGCATATCACATTTCCTGTACTCTATGATCAGCCAAATTATCCTTCCCCCTTTGCCATACATCTCTATGCCCCTGTCCTGTCTGTCTGGAATTCACTCCCTCCTCACCTCAAACAATCCTTCCCTCCCTTTAAAGTACAGCTCAATTAACTGTCTTCAGGAAATCTTTCCTGATTCCTCACCTGCTAATGCTATTTCCTCTAAACTACTTTGCATTTGTTTTCTTAATATTTATTCTGTAATGCTTCTTTATGTCCTTAATGTCCATTTCTCCCAAGATGGAGTTTATCTTTCCCATTCCCTATAATTCAGCCAAACTGACCTCTCTTTCTCACACAAGATGCTCCATTTCCCATCTCCATGCCTTTGCTTCTTCCCCTCTGTCTGGAATGTACTCTCTTCTCCCTTTCCACCTCACACAATCCCTCTCTCCCTTTAAGGTACATCTCAAATGCTTGTCTTCTCGATGAAATCCTTCCTGATCCCTCAACTAGTGAACTCCCTCCTAAAATGTCTTGTATTTATTTACTTTTTAAAACCTTAACCATCTGTCAAAACTCAAAACTGAATATTGGTTCTAAGGCAGAAGAATGATATGGGCTAAGCAATGGGAGTGAAATGACTTGCTCAGGGCTAGGAAGTGTCTGAGGTCATATTCAAACCCAGGACCTCTCATCTCCAGGCCTGGCTCTCTATTCTTTGAGCCGTGGATCTGCCCAGTTTTTATTTATTTTCTTAAAATGTAATCTGTAAATAATGTCTATGTCCTTGATGTCTTCTTCCCTATCACCCCCAAGATGTAATCCTTGAGAGTTAGGATCAATTTATTTATTGCATTTCTATCCTCATGTCCTAGCGTAGTTCCTGGCCTTTGATAGATAATTAATAAATGCTTTAGATTGATGGACCAAAACAGGGACAGGTAAATAAGAATTTATAGCAATAGTATACAAAGTGGAGATGGAATGAGAAGAGCAAAGAACTAGGAATCCTGGCTCCTTGCAATTCTGTCAAACTGAGGAGCAGAGCAAGAGAAGGAAAAAAAATAGCTATAATAAAAGCTGAGAGAATGAGATCTAACCTTATGGAATACATGACAGACCAGCTCATTTGAAGATCTGTAAGGGTAAGAGGTGCTTGAAGCATTCCAACTCATATGAAACTCTTTCAGGTTATTTGCAAGATACAATGAAATTAAAGCAGTTTTTTCCTTTAAAATTTTTTCTCCCCTTCCTGTTTAGGATGAAATTCTGATCAGAATGGTATCAAGTCCTTTGGATTTATCAGAGGAACTTTATTTTGATCAGTTCTCACTGTCATTCAAAAACCAGCAGGAACCTAAAGCTGGCTTCTTGCATAAACAGAGGGCTGGTCTAAACTTTCATGGTTTAGACCTTTCCTTGTTTTGGAGAATTATTGTGTAAAAGGCCTGGTGGAAGCAGATGGGCAGCTCCAGGTCTGGAGTCAGGTTCAAATATGAAATCAGATACTTCCTATCTGTGTGACCCTGTATGAGTCATTTAACCCTGTTTGTCTAGCCTTTGCCCTTCTGACTTAAGAGTTGTTACTAAGACAAAAAATAAAGATTTGAAAAAAAAAAAGATCTGGGACTCTCTTAAGTTAAACAGGGTCCTAGGTGGAGGGAGAAGTGGGAGAGGGAAGGAAAGTCTTCAGGATGACTCCATTTATTTTTCTATTTGTCTTATGTTATTCCTCAGCATAACCTTGACCACTCCACCCAAACAGATCTTCTCTTTGCCTGTACACACACAGAACATACTGTGTGTGTACTTCCCACTTCCCTTCATCCACACCAGTTACTATTTCCACATTATGTCCCTTTTGGGGCCTCCCTTTTAGCAATCACCTTTAATCCCATGGACCTTACTTGATATTTTGCATCTTTTCAAGACATTTATAAAATTTTGGATTATAGTTACCTACTTATGTACTGGAATCTAAGCACCAGGCAAGGAAAACCCATGGATTACCTAAAATTCATGTCTCCCTCAGTGCCTAGTTTAAGTTTGGAGGGTCCCTTGAACAACAAGGAGATCAAATAGTCAATAGGTAAAGACATTAATTCACTGGACGGTCAACTACCAAAGCTGAAGTTTAGCTAATTTGGCCACCTAATGAGAAGAAAAGATTCAGTGGAAAAGACCTTGAAGTGAGGAAAGATTGAAGGCAAAAAGAGAAGGGAATGGCAGGGATGAGATGGACAGATAGTGTCGTGGAAGCAATGAAGATGAGTTTAGACAGACTTAGGAGACAGTGGAGGATTGGAGGCCACAAAGAGGTAGATACAAGTGAATGAACAACAACAAAAGTGGGAACACAGCTCTCCAGATGTACCCATGTAGTTCAGTGGAAAGACTGTGGGGCTGGCCACGGCTGCATGGTGTAAGTTAAGTCATTTAAACTCTTGGTTTCATCATCTACCAAATGAAGCTATTGGACCTTCATAATTAGGGTCTCAGAGGTCTAGAATCTGATTTTGAGGTTTTTCTATATTAGGTTCTAGTTTAAGCAAACTTAATACTAACTACCCACTCGGAGAAAGCAGATCGTACTAGGGATCATAGCTTGGTATGGGGCAATAATGTATCAAAGCCATCTGCAACAGAGATGATTGTTCCATTTTCAATGTAAACATTTACACCTCAGGAATGGGCAAATGCTACAAGTGAAGGTTTGATTCATTGTTTTGTTGATGTTTTAGATTTAAGAAAACAATGGCTGGTCCATAAGCAAGACACTCCATCTCTTTAGTCTGAGCATTTTCTCTAGCTATTTTTTCATGCCTGGAAAGCTCTTCTTCCTCAGCTCCATTCACTGACTTGCCTGGCTTCCTTTAGGGTCCAACTAAAATCTCATCTTTTACTGGAAGGCTACTCCAATCCCTCTTAATTCTAGTGCCTTCCCTCTGATAATTATTTCCTATTTATTCTGTATTTGCATGTTGTCTTCCCTGATAGACTGTAAGATGCTTGAGGGTAAGGACTGTCTTTTGCTATTTTTTTCATCTCTAGTGCTCAGCACAAGTGCCTGCTACATAGTAGACTCTTGACAAATGTTTATTGATTTATTGATGTTAATAATGCAAATTAAACTTAAAAGTATGTCACATATACTTTTTTTTCCCCAGAGAGCCAGTTGTTCAACATTTATCATCACAGCCCTGGCTGAGGGAACAGGGGAGACTATTGAGCTTTTTTACCTTTTCTATGATTAAGGCTCCTTGTTGAGAAATGATGGCTACTGGGAAATATTCATATCTATGGGAAAGCCATTGTTTGTTCTGTACAGAGAACTTATTTAGAATGCCTAGACCTAGAAAATGGTCAAAGAATGGAGAGTCTCAGAGCCTTCTGACTAAGCTTTAGAATAACTAAAATTACATACATAAAAGCTTTATTGGATGCTCTTTTACCAATCAACAAATATTAAGTGCTTTTTAAAGTTACCAGTCACTGTGCTATGTGCTTGAGGATACAAAGAAAGAAAATCTGTTATCTCAAAGAGTTTATCCCAGCTTCACTTGGATAGGTAATTCATAATATGCTTCAAAGTAATTCATTTTGTTCAGGGCATGGGCATTTTATATGACACTTCTAATTGTTTCTTATATATCAAGACTTCAAAGGACCTGTATTATCACTGATGTGGTCACTATAGCCTTCAAATGTGCAAATTATACTCCATCATGATTTGTCAGCCTATAACTAGACCTAGATCATTGGCTCATAATTTGCATGTGTGTGTCAGTATTATGGACCCCATTAGCAGCATGGTCATCTTTTCAGAACAATCTTCCACCATCCTCTTCCGTAAGATTATACAAATGCAATTATATTCTAAATTAGTCTTTAATTTGGCTTCTATGTCTCTCTGGCTGGCAAAGAGATCTGGTTGAAGCAGTTTTTTTGTTTGTTTTTTTTTTTAACTTTTTTAGCTTCCATGTTATAAAACTAAAATAAATTCTTTAAGTCTTATGAGAATATGGTGAAAGTCTAAACATTGTATATTATCTTATCCATTTCTAACTTTTCTATATCAATAACTTTTTTTTAAACCCTTAGCTTCTGCCTTGGAGTCAATACTGTGTATTGGCTCCAAGGCAGAAGAGTGGTAAGGGCTAGGCAATGGGGGTCAAGTGACTTGCCCAGGGTCACACAGCTGGGAAGTGTCTGAGGGCAGATTTGAACCTAGGACCTCCCATCTCTAGGACTGGCTCTCAATCTATATCAATAACTTTTTAAATAGGTCAGATTGGAGTTTCTTTTTTTGTCTTTGATATCTTCTAATTTTTATTCTTCTAATTTGGTAATGATTTAAAAAAATCTTTGGTTAAGTCAATGGACTGATTATATACAGAGAGCTGATTTGGTAATGACTCACTCTTTTTTAACCAGTAATTTCCTGTCTTTTAAAATAAAATCAGTTAATTTTTTATCTTGTTATTTTGTGCTTGTAATGTACGATACTTCATGACTCTTCTCAGATAATAATAGTTGAAATTTATGTTGGTTTGCAAAGTGCTTTTTTATACATGATTCAATTTGAGTCTCGCAACAAATCTGTGAGATTGGCACTATGAATCTTATTTACTTCATGTTATAAAAGAAGAACTGAAGCACATTGAAGTCAAGTGACTTACAGAGGTAGGAAGTGCTGGAGCCTAGATGTCTTCCTGATGACAAATACAGCCGAAAACTCATTATTACATACTTGCTGAATAAATTAATTGTAGTTCAGTTATTTGTCCAACTCTTCATGACCCAGTTTGGGACTTTCTTGACAAAGATGTGATGTGAGCAATTTTTCCATTTTAGCTTCAATTCCTTTTATCTTCTGCTTCTGTTTATAGTGAGAATGTTAAGATGTGGATTTTTCATTGCCTTCAGTGATATGTCACTGGATGAGGATCTCACACCTTGAGTGTAAGCAGCTAAGAATGGACTGATTCTCAAATCTGCCTGCATTGCTATAGAAATGACCATTTTATATTTTTCTGTCTCATGGACCACTGATGGCCAAAAAATATCTTACTGAGAGGCCAACCTATTGCTGATGAGCTTCTACTTAACTAAGATTGGTCCATAACAAGTTAATATAATCTTTTATTGGAATTGTACTCAAAATCTTTTTTTT
Organism: Monodelphis domestica; assembly: GCF_027887165.1. Taxonomy (NCBI): domain Eukaryota; kingdom Metazoa; phylum Chordata; class Mammalia; order Didelphimorphia; family Didelphidae; genus Monodelphis; species Monodelphis domestica. The sequence continues at coordinate 505,616,255 of NC_077229.1, read as the reverse complement.
AGGACACAAGAATTGGTATGCTGCTGGATAAACCTTCAATAACGCAGAGTAGTTTTTTATTCCACATTTGTCTTGATCAGTAAAACTTAGGCATCTTATCCTAGTATTATAGGATATTGAATTAACATTTTGAATGCTTTCTTACCTCTCAAAGTTAACCCATATCAGGAAAAATGGACAATTAAAAAAGAGGTAAAAAGAATACTATTTTAGTTTTAAACTATAAGGCAAAATGCCAAATGGTCATTCTGGTCTTTCAAAAGAAAAATTTGCAATGTAGAAAATGAAAATACAGGTGTTTCCTGCTTTAAGAAACTCCATTAAACCCAAAGGGGAAAAAATTACAAAACAGATTAGGGAGGGGTCAAGTAGTTAATTATGAAATGATTTTTTGTTTTACAAAAGGGGTCGCTATAGGGTTTTTAAAAACATTAACTCCTCTGAAACTTTAAAAATATGATTCACTATTCAAAATTTCAATTTATAACTTTTCAGGAGTGTATATGTATATAAATTTTGTGTATATATAAATATATGAGTGTATATACATATCTATGTAATAAAGTAGATGTAGAACAGGAAAAGACCTTTAGTACCCTCATTTTACAGATGAGGAAACTGAGACCTGTGCAGAATACACCTAATAGTTTTAGATCCTTCTATTAGAAAAAAAAAATTAAGTCCCTTACTTTAGGGGTGGAAGTTTTCAGCTCAGAATTTCTCTCCATTCTAGCTCTAGATCACTTTTGCCTCACCTTCCCTGATTCAACCAATCTCTGTTCTTTTCTAAGGGAAAAAAAGGGTCAATTTCCTGTGGGAAGTTCAAATTCCCACAGGGAGAAAATCAGTAGCTTTAAGGGTAATCAGTTAAATTGAAACTGTTCTAGGTAGACCAATCATTCTTAACCTACGGTCCCTGGATCTGTGAATAGATTTTATGAGTATTGGGAGCTTGGAAGGAAAGTTAGGACCTTATTTTCACTAACCTCTAAGTGAAATTTAGTATTTTCTTCAGCTTTGAATGTAGGCCAACAAAACACACTTCTGAAAAGGGATCCATAGTCTTTAGCAGGCTGACAAAAATGGCCAATTCATACATAAAAAAATGAATAACCCTGCAAAAAAAGGTTCAAATACATGTGAAATTTGGAATTTACTCATTTTCTTCTAGTAAGCTCATCCAAAACAACAGTATCACCTTCTCAAAGAAACGCTAAAATTGGGCTTTTCAGGATAATTCTACTGAAACTCTAGTTCCAGATTCTCTCTCTCTCTCTCTCTCTCTCTCTCTCTCTCTCTCTCTCTCTCTCTCTCTCTCTCTCTCTCTCTCTCTCTCCCTCCCTCTGTCTCTCTGTCTCTGCCTCTCTGTCTCTGTCTCTGTCTCTGTCTCTCTCTCTCTCTCTCCCTCTGTCTCTCTTTGTCTCTGTCTCTCCCCCTCTATCATCTGTCCCTCTACTTATCCATCCATCTATCTATCCTCCGTTTAAGATACATTTTTTAAATCACAGATTTCTGAGTTTTGATGCTTAAAAAAAAATGGCAGAAAACATTTACCATCCAAGAGGCTTATGTGGCATCCCCACAACAGAAAAGGAAATGAAAACAAAACGAAACATAACATAACATCACTTCCTCGAAGGTTTTAAAAAAGAAAAACAGGCCCCTCCAATGGTGATCTGTTGGCCAAGAAAAAACAACGCGTATCCCCATAAAGGCACCAGGTACGGATGGCTGTGTACAATAATGAAGAGCAATTTGGTTTGGAGGCCAGTGGCCCGGGAAAATAATTAACCAACAAAGTAATCATCTTGAGGTCCCAAAGCTCATGATTAAAGTAAACCTGAAACGTGAGTGTTTAACTGGGAAGTTCCACTTATTTTAGCCAGCACGGAATTCAGGTGGCTCCGGGGAATCCCGTCTGCCTGCAGAGACAGGGGCTGTTGGGCTGCAGCCACCTCCCATCTTTTGTTTCTTCCTTGACTTCCCCTCCCCAAGAGAGCCTGGCCTCTAGCTTTGGCCCAGACGAAGCCAGACTTTTGGGCTGCCAGGGTGGGCTGTGGCTGGCCTCTTGGGCCAAGAAGCCGGCCCGGCCATATTGAATGCAATAACCTTGGAGGGCTGAGTTGCCTTCCCTTGCTTTGCGCTTTCATTGGTGGTTTATTACAGCAAATCATGGCCCCCCTCCCCCTCCCCCCCCCCACCCAGCCTCTCTCCCCCCAAAGAAGTGAATTAATAACTAGAAAATGAGACAGAAATGAGATCTAGAAGGGTCTGAGCTCCTGAATGTCACTGTGAGCAAACAGCACTGGAGAGTAAAGGTTCCTTTCCATCTTTATGTTTACTGCTGTCTGTGCATTGACTTGTTTCCTGACACATGGAGCCATGGCTTGAAAGGAATTCAGGCTCCAGCAAATTTTGCATTGCGCTTCAATGTGGCCTCTGGATTGAATAAGGGCAAATCTATTATACTGTTGCCATGGAGACCCTGGCACAACTGCTGATAAAGAGTGTCTGATGTTTGGTAGGCCCCTGTAGCATGGTACATACCATTTAAAGAACGGAGTGTGTGTGAGTGTGTGTGAATCAGTAGGAGAAAGTGTGTCTGGGTGGGTGTGGGGGTGGACTGGGGGAGGGGGAGCGGGGAGCCGAGGGAGGAAGGGGGCTGGGGGAGAAGAAGCCGGCCGGGAATATTCTGAAGGAATGTCCTGCATGCTTGCAGGGAATTCGTAAAATACTTTCCTCCCTCTACAAAATTAATTCTGAATTATAAAAATCTCTAAGTTAAACAGATGGGGGCAGCAAAAGATACATAGTCCTTTTTTTTCCTTTTCTTTCTGGGTCCAACAAAATAGTCTTTAATTTATCTGGAAGAGAATTAAGCTAATACAATGAGAGAAAACACCATCTTCTGCGTCATTTGATAAATGCTGCTTCAATCCAGTTGTCTGGTTAAAGATCAATAGTAAGCCTGTAAGGCTAGCCAGCATTTACTAGGAAGTCCTATTGAGGTGATGGATTTGAATCATTAAAATGATTTTATACAAACAAAACAAAGGCTAGCTCTTCCTTTCCTCCTTCCTTCCTTCTTTCCTTCCTTCCTTCTTCATTTCCTCTCTTCCTTTCTCTCTCTTCCTCTTTCTCTCCCTTTTGCTTTCTTTTCTCCTTCCTTCCTTCCTTCCTTCCTTCCTTCTTCCTTCCTTCCTTCCTTCCTTCTTCCTTCCTTCCTTCCTTCCTTCCTTCCTTCCTTCCTTCCTTCCTTCCTTCCTTCCTCTTCCTTCCTTCCTTCCTTTCCTTCTTTCTTTCTTTCTTTCCTTCTTTCCTTCTTCTTTCCTTCTTTCTTTCTCTCATTTTTTTCACTGATATGAATTCTGCTGGCCCCAAGTCTGCTTCCATCATGAAAGCAAAAATTTAATTCTCTAAATTCCATCTGGCACCGCCATTTTTTTTTTTGCATCAGATGATCAATGTGGGCAATTTCCTTTAAAAAAAAAAACAAATGGATACAGCTTTTCCCCAAAAAAGTCTGAAGCCTTGCTTGGACTAGTGGTTAAACTAGTCATGAGCCAGGGTTCCTGGCTGGCGGTTAGTTTGAGCAAGGCATCTCAGTCAGAATCAACATACAGTAAGCAAGCTTCTGAGTAAAAAGGCCCTAACAATGGGAGGGAGGCTCTCCAATCTGCGACAGTTGATAGGATTATTATTATTATAGAGTGCAAAAAAGCTTTGCTTTCTTTTCTGCTGCTCTGCAGACCTCATAAGGCCTCTCTGTGATTTCTGCATAGTTAATTTGTCAGTTTATAAATTACCACATTATGTAACGCTGAATGCTTCAAAAACACAAATATATGCACAGAGGGCTTGAATATTTGAAGTGTTTAGTACTATGGGGAAATAATTTTGTTGTCAAGCTGTGGCAGATATAGAACTGCTAGGGGATACATGACCATTTCATCAGTACTGTGTCCGATGATGGCCTGTGAACATCCAAGGGGGAAAATCATCTTTTATCACTATTGTTGTACCGTGCCGGTCCAGATGGAGGATAAAACATGCATGAGTTGCCCGCAGCTCTGAAAATAATTATACTCATTTGCGCCAGAAATGTAGAAAGTGCATCCAAGCAAGTTACCACCCATCATAGTGACATTCCGTTTGCATACTGATGAAGTTCAAAGCCAGAGACAATGGTGTTGGTATCAATAGCAAGGGGGGCTGGGCATCCTGAGTGCTATAGGATTAATAACACCATCATTTTATATCATGCAGCATTTCACTTATGCTGAATATCAAAAGCCTCCTGAGCCTCTGAGGTTCTCTTCCCTATTTGTACCATTATAGTTTGCTTTAAGACTCCAAATATTGGAATGGCTCCTTTTTTAGGTTTAAGAAAGGAGGACTAAAATAATAATAATAATAAATAATAATAATAATAATAAAAGGACCTGATTTCCATAAAGCAGAGAGAGAGTAATTGTGTGTAAATAGATTGTGATATCTTTATAGATCTGTTGGTCATATGTGTACGGGAGTGTATGTTCACGCACACTCACACTCATGGGTACGAGCAGTTTTGGAAGACTGCTTTGGAATAGGAGGAGATGATATGCTCATGCTAAGTTCCAGTGCTACTGCAGAGTAATTGATGAATGGGTTTTTAAAGTGTAGAATGAGAATGAATACAAGTAGGACCCCAGAGAATAATTCTTTATTGCAATCAGCTCTGCTTATATGTACTTGCTTTAATCCCAGGAATTGGCAATAAAGAACACAGACTTGGTTATTTAATCCTTACTGAGTAAAAAAGAAAACCTTAGACTCTTTTTTAAAATAGCATTTCAAAATGTAAATTTTTAAAAAAGTATTATTTACCTCCTAGTTAACTAGAAAATAATCAATAGAATTATAACCCAGAAAATTAGAGGGTTTCTTTACATATTTGATTGCAATAAATTCTGTGGGTATATGACCAAGCATATGGTTAAGTAAACATGTTTGGCTTCTTCATATTATTTTTGTACTCTAATAGGTATGATTTAGTTTGAAAGTAAATCAAAGGTGGCATAGTTCCTTTGATTTTTTTTCACAAAACCATATGTTTCAAAGAGTTGGAAAGGACCATGGAGGTCATCTAGTTCAACCCCCTTCCCGATGCATGAATCCCTATGATAGCATCTTTTGCAAGTGGTCATCTGGTCTCTTGGTCATGAGACCAAAGGAAAGATTTAAACCATACTCTTCAGCATTTCCCAAATCTGATGATTATAGCAAAAACCCTCTTATGATTCTTGGTGTTGGGGGTGGTAGTGGGGAACAAAGGAAAAGCATGTATATTACATGCTTTCCATTTTAATGTGGAGAGATGTATGTTTGCTATATATTGCTGTATGCAGCCACAGTAAAATCGAATTGGTAAAAGGATGAATAACAAAAAAACTCCCAACAAACATGTTTGCTTTTCAGATTATTTATGTACTCTAATTATTCTTCCCAACCCCAATAAAATAACAAGAAGAAAGTGCAGTTTTGATAGAGGTATTTCAAGGACAAGAAAGCACACAAGACACATGAAATTGTATTAACATGACTGGGAGAATTGATTTTTCAAAGTAGCAGGGGCAAATTAGGGAGAAAAATTTTTTTTACAGAGCATCTAGTCCTCAATCCACTGGGTTGGTCTTTGGACTTTGGGAACTTCCCCTTTTTAAACTGAATTCTTGGGGCAACCTGCATATGGGTAGGCAGCCCTGGGAGTGAGTGGTCTGCAGTGTGTGTTCCAGGAAAATCTCTAGAATCTCAAACGACCAGATGGTTCCTGGACTATAATCCATAGTTCACAAAGAGACATTTTTTAAGGCATCATCCTTTGCCTTTTTCCTATCTGGAAAAGTCTTACTGGGGATCTATAGAGATAAAAGGCCAAAGGAAGGAGCAAGGAGTCTAGGAAAATAATAAGGTGGGAATTAAATTCTTCAGACAAATAGAAAAAGGACTAAGTTCAACCTGTGATTCATTGACTAAAAATTACATGATGGATTATATAGAATTAAGTCTATTTTCAGAACCTCTCTCATCTAATACGTTTCACTTGTCTACTGCTACCTCTACAGTTCCTTGGTTTGAGGAGCTCACATCATAACAGAGCCAGCAATAGCAATTTTGCCAAACTCCTTCAGTGTTTTGTGCCAGGCCCTGAGAGATCAATCACTCAAAAATATTTGCTGAGTACCCACATGGACAAAGAGCAATGGGCTAGGTGGCCTAAAACAGGGGGGAGGGAGGTTAGTGTGGCAGGACTATTTTCAATATGAACACAGAAGAGACTCAATAAGAATCTGATGGACTTTTAAAATGATACTGAGGGTGATGACATCTTTAATGGTGTCCCCCCCCCCAAACTATCTCCCATGTAGCACAGAAATAGTGTCTATGAGCCAGCCATGTTATAATAATTATAGATGCATTATAGAAGGGGTCTGAAGACTTAGGTACAAATCTTGTCCTTGTTACTGCTGTGTGAGATTCTGCTTTTCATTGGTTTCCTCATCTTGATGTAATGAGGGACTGGCCAATAAAGGCTCATTCCTAGGAAAAGCATATGCAGAGTCATGAACTCAACTCCTTTTAAGAAGAGATCATAGAGAAGAGAGATAGAGAAAGAGGAGAGAAAGGAGAGAGAGACAGAAAGGGGAGAGAGAGAGAGAGAGAGGAGAGAAAGGAGAGAGAGAGAGAGAGAGAGAGAGAAGAGAGAGAGAGAGAGATGAGAGAGAGAAGGAGAGAGAGAGAGAGGAGAGAGGAGAGAGAGAGGAGGAGAGGGAGGGAGGGAGAGAGAGAGAGACAGAGGGAGGAGGGTGAGAGAGAGAGAGAGAGAGAGAGAGAGGAGACGAGAGAGAGAGAGAGAGAGAGAGAGAGAGAGAGAGGATCTTTTCATTATCACCTGGCTACATTCTTTTGGGGCTTTTTTGCTTCTCTGACTCATTTTGTATTTCTTTGACTTTTCCCCATGCTACTACACCAGCTACCTTATCTTCTTCTTGACCCATACCCTACCCTACTTTTCATCTTTTCTTTTTGTGTTGTCTTCCTCTATTAGATTATAAGCTCCTTGAGTGCAGGGACTGTCTTTTTGTATTTGTATGTTCAGAGTTGAGCACTGTTCCAGCATACATTAGTCGCTTAGTAAATAATGACTATAGACTATATTTGTGGAGCCTGTTTCTGGAAATTTGGGACAAATCAAGATAGAGGGGCTTAGACACATGTTCAGTGACTGTTCCTCATCTGCTTTTTATGTGATAGAAAAAAAAAACCCTCCCTTTTGGTGGACTGCAGAACCAGAATTGAGAAGGTACGCAGTAGGACAGAATGGAGAGATTCTTTCCTTGGCTTCTTGCTAGCTAAAAGATATAAGGACAACTCTCTGATCTCTGGAGGATGACCTTCCCCCTAGTGGGCCAGTCTAGGAGTATATGAGCTCCCAGGCAAATGTCTTGGAGCGGGACACCTCTGCTTGTGTAGACTTTTTTTTTTAGAACAAGGACTTGTGATTCTTCCAAAGGGAGAGTAGAGGAACAGAGACTGAGTAATGGAAGTCTGGCCCCAGGTTGCAGTCTAGCCCTGAGGAATGAAACTACTTACCCTGGTCCTACAGTGGAACAGTAACTTGGCAGCTGAGATTTTGTGTTCTCTGTCAAGAAATGACTTATTTAAGACTGATTCAAAAGTGGCTAGGTGAGGGGAATGCTTTATAGTAATCTCTCTAGTGGAACCCATTTTTCCTAGGAAGCAAGGTGGTAAAGGAGAGTTTGCCTCTAGTTTGGGGAGGAGGGAGGGCGGGAACCTTGGTGTTCTTTGGTTCTTGATGCATCTTTCCATGAAATATTCCTTTATAAAAGATAATCGTAAATTGGTTCAATGGATAGTGAAGCCCTAATCCATGACGCCATGACATAAAGAAATAACTTGCAATTGCTGTTAGGCAGCACCCACTTGAGTGGGGGATTGAGCCAAGAGCATGAAAGAAAACTCCACAACCCCTCAAAATCACCCCTAGCATCATATGGGAGAAGAAGTAGCCAACCTTGTCCTTGAGACCCAACCAACTAGTAGTAGTAGTGTGTGGGCTGACGTTTGGAGAGTGAGCCCAAAGCCCAGCTACATGTATAATGAGAGAATTGAGAAAAAATAATTTGGGGTCTATTCAGCTCCCAAGACTAAGACCTTAGTTTAAAAGCAGTTCTTCTTTTGATTAACTGGAGGACCTTGAAGATCACCTAACTTCTATGAAGGCTTATTCCTTCATCTAAAAAACATGACTGATAATTACCTTTCCGCCTCTAAGAGGTTATTGTGAGGCCCAAATAAGATAATGTAAATTAGAGTAAATTCTTGGGATTATTTCACCCCAAATATAATCTCTCTTGTTGGTTATCTTCATGGCCTCAAAGGAACATGTGAGAGAGGGTACCAGATACCGAATCAGGGGCTGATACGGAAAGGAGCTGGAGCCGGGGAGGAGACGGGCTGGCTCATCTTTAAAAAACCAGCCTGGTGGTCCGGAGTCCTCATCTTCAGCCTGTCATTTTATTCATCATTTACATATGGCCAATTGACAGCCTTCCAATCAGGAGGCCTACACAGATGAGGCAGAGAGGGGATTTTGATTAGCTAATCAACCACACTGGCTGGAAATCTTCCATCAATATGGTAAAAAACACTAGCCTTAAATGAATAGTTTGATAAAAAGCTTCTAAATGAAGATTTGGTTCCCTCGTGGAGAAACAAAACAGAGGAGGATGGAATTATTTTAAAACACAAAGCAATAATAGGCGACTACTCCAATTCCTTGTATTTAAAAGATAGGGACACTGAGGCCCAGAGAGGCTATGATTTGTCCAAGGTTAGAAAGATGGTCAGTGGCAGAGCTGGCAATAGAACTCCGGTTTCCTATGCATGCGTCTGCCAATTATTTACGGTGTTCCATGGTATGGACGGGGGTTTATTTTTCTAAAAGAACAGATGTCATTTTATGCATATTAAAAAATCCAGATCCATGGCAATTATAGGAGATTCCAGGCACTAGCTAGTGTATGTTTCTCCGTGATTTTCAATTCTAACACTTGGAGGAGTTTAAAGGCAAGAAGCCATGCCTGGAAAATGTATGGCTGGGCATGCCTATGACAGCGACCATTTCCAATTTAGTGAATTGCTGCAGCCAAAGTCAGCAGGGCAGGTGAACCAAGAAAAGGGACTGCCACTCATCAGAGGCAGTGCGCGAAAGGTGAAGACCATGTGAAATCCCCAGTCAGGGAAAATAGCAACCCAACAATATGGCTTTGCAAACCAGAATCAGCAAGAGCCTTCACTAGGCTGAACAGAAAATCCTGGAGACAAAGCGTTTCCAACACGCACGACCGAAATCTCATTTAATATGGCAAACTGCAGAGCAGAAACAAGACACCTTCACTGCATTAAGGAGAAGTAAAAAGCTAAAGAAAACATCCAGTCAGATCACTGGCCTCGAAGAGCATAGAAATCCTCCTCAAAGGAAGGTTGGGGAGAAAGAGTGCAAACGAAGCAGAAAAAGGAACGAAGTTAATTTGTTCAAAAACCACAATGAGGAGAATTGTAGATGTTTGAGAGAAAGAGACAAAGAGAGAGAGAGAGACAGAGAGACAGACACAGAGAGAGAGAGAGACAGAGAGAGACAGAGAGAGAGAGAGAGAGAGACAGAGCGACAGACAGAGAGACAGAGAGACAGAGACTGAGAGAGGCAGAGAGACAGAGAGACAAAGAGAGACAGAGAGAGAAGAGACAGAGACAGAGGCAGAGACAGAGACAGAGAGAGAGGGAGGATGAGAAAGAGAGAGGAGGAGAGAGGGAGAGAGTTAAAGAAGGGAGGGATAAGAGGGGTGCGAGAGGGAGAAAGAAGAGAGGGAGAGAGTTAAAGGAGGAATAGAGAGGAGAGAAAGAGAATTTAAAATGATCCAAATATTGAAATTGATTTTTCTCTATCCGGAAAGCTCAGTTCTGTAGGACTGCCTTCAGCAAAAAGGACACAAGACTTTCCCATTCACCTTAGAAGAAGATATCTTTGTTCCCCCACAACCCATTTCACTGAATTCATACCTGTGCTGAATGGGGGACTGACAAGTCGATTTTATCAAGCATAACTACCACATTTGTCCCCAAAGAAACTGGTGAGAGCCCAGGCCAGGCAGTTTGGGGCTCCACACACCTGTCTTGGTTCTACTATTGATCTACTGTGAGCAACTTTAGGAAAGACACTTAACCGCTGTGGGCCTCAGTTTGTTCCTCTATTATGGCTCTAACATTCCATAACTGTAATATACTACACAAAGTCGTGTAGCTGAGAGAAGGTGAAATTAGAAAGAATAATAGATTTGGAGTAAGAAGACCTGGGTTCAAATCACAACATTGTCACTGAAAATCCATGTGGCTTTTATTTTATTTTTGAGAGAACTCAAACAATATGTTTCTATTGCTCTTTCCATTTTACAAGGTATTCTTCTCATAACAACATAGGGATATAATATTTATCAATCTTCCATTTTAAAAGATTTTCCCTGAATTACATGAAAAAAATTGTTAGCCTTTGTTTTGTTTTTCTCTTTTAAGTCTGAGCCACTGAGCCAATTGCTCATCCTCTTTTTTCCATGTGGCTTTTAGTCAATTTAGCGTCCTTGCTTGTAAAATGGGTTGAGGGGAGTGGAAGTGGATTAACTAATCTTTGAGGTATCTTCGGCTCTAAACCTAGGATTTATAATCTGCCTCTCACCAGTATCATTGATCCTGAGCTGTCCCATGATCAGACATGTGGAGTCAGAAATCCCTTATTTTACAGATGAGGAAACTGACCTCAAGGTATTTTCAGTGACTAGCTCAAAGTCACCCATTCAGTGTATATCAGAAGTCTTTGGTCCATAGCCAGCTCTCTTTCCATAGTACTATAATAACTCCTAGTTATTTAAGGATATAGTCTAAGTCTAAAACCTTAGGGCAGTTAGGTGGCACAGCAGATAGAGCACTGGGCTTGGTATCAGGGAGACTCTTCTTCTTGAGTTAAAATTTGGCCTCAGAAACTTGTTAGCTGTAGGACCCTGGGCAAGTCACTTAACCCTGTTTGCCTCAGTTTCCTCATCTGTAAACTGGAGGAGATGGCAAACCACATAGTATCTATGCCAAGAAAAATCCAAAATGGGGACATGAAAAATTGGACAAGACTGAAATGAATGAAAGACAAAATACTAAACACTTAGACTCTAAATGTCCTTCTTCAATAGGTCAGGGGCCCATTGGAGAGAACACTTGACCTCTGAGTCAGAAAGACTGAGTTCAAATTTGGACTCAGATACTTACTAACTTTATGACCCTGGGAAAGTCACTTAAATGCCATTTGCCTCAGGTTCTTCAATGGTAAAATGGAGATAATAATAGCATTAATCTCCCAAGGTTGCTGTAAGGATCAAACGAGATAATATTTGTAAAGCACTTAGCAAAGTGCCTGGAACAAACAAAGTGCCTAATATATGTTTGCTTCCTTCTTTCCAACATGACCACGGGCAGCTGATGTACCAACTCCTTATTCCTGTATTGCCCAAAATAAAGGTACAGCGACCCCAACCCAATGTATATAAAATAATGAATGTGAAATCTACTTCTATTTAATTCATTCTTTTTGATTTATTTGAGAAAAAAAGCAAACGCGCATGTATTTGACGATTATGGGGGAAGGGAATGGTCGGAATGTGAAGGAGGGCAAGTGATTTTCTGTCTTTTGTAAATGATGTTGATAAACTGGAACTTAAGTAATTTTCTGGAATTTCAATCCATAGGGAGGTATTTCTGAGATTGAGACTATGACTGTACAGACCACTGAGATTTCTTTTAATTTGAACAAACAAACTATCCTCCAACAGAACAAAACCAAACCACAGCATAATGAACATGAAAAGTCCTCTTGAACCCTGGTCATTGGATCCATTTCAAAACCACACACTGACCAAAATTTCTTGAAAATTGGACCTCTTTTTAAAGACATGTACATGAAAAAGCAGTCCAGGTACATGAATCCCAGCACAAATGCTGACAGCTGGCTCAGGCTTTAGATTTCAGGATGAAAGTTCAACTCTGTTCCACAATTCATGTACTCAGTTGACTTCTTAGAACCAGTAACCAAAAATTCAACTGCATAAACACAGCTGGACTTGGCAAACAGAGCTAGAAAAAAGGATTTGTATAATCTCTTTCCACCATGTATCTCTAAACTAATCTTAATTGTTTCTGAAGAGTTAGGATTCCACTGACCCCACAATTGTACTCTTAAATTCCACCCTTTTAGCTTAAGGTTTTGGGTTTGGTTAAAATGCAAACACCCCTGGGAAGGGTAACATGATGCTTTCAACCCCTTAGACCTCTGAAAACTGGCTCCAGCTTACCATTTTGGCCCTGTTTTGTAGTACTTTTCCTAGGTCCTGTGTGCTCTGGCCCAACTGGATGACTCATTGTTCTCTCTCTTTTTAAAAAAAAAAAAATTATTTAATTTTATTTTTTTGGTTACAATACTCACTTCATTTCCCTCTCTCCTCCCCACCCACCCTTCCTGCAGTCCACGCACAATTTCACTGGGTATTACTTGTGTCCTTGATCAGAACCTATTTCAATGATGTTGTTTGCATTAGGATGTTCATTTAAAGTCTACATCCCCAACCATATCCCTTCGACCCATATATTCAAGCAGTTGTTTTTCTTCTGTGTTTTTACTCCCACAGTGTTTCCTCTGAAAGTGGATAGTGGTTTTTCTCCTAGGTTCCTCCAAGTTGTTCAGGATCACTGCATTGCCACTAATGGAGAAGTCCATTACATTCAATGGTACCACAGTGTATCAGTCTCTGTGTACAATGTTTTCCTGGTTCTTCTCCTTTTGCTCTGCATCGCTTCCTGGAGGTTGTTCCAGTTTCCATGGAATTCCTCCACTTTATTATTCCTTTGAGCACAACAGTATTCTATCACCAACATATACCACAATTTGTTCAGCCATTCCCCAATTGAAGGGCATCCCTTCATTTTCCAATTTTGGCCACCACAAAGAGCGCAGCTATGAATATTCTTGTACAAGTCTTTTTCCTTAGTATCTCTTTGGGGTACAAACCCAGCAGTGCTCTGGCTGGATCATAGGGCAGACAGCCTTTTATCGCCCTTTGGGCATAGTTCCAAATTGCCCTCCAGAATGGCTGGATCAATTCACAACTCCACTAGCAATGCATTAATGTCCCAACTTTGCCACATCCCCTCCAGCATTCATTACTTTCCTTTGCTATCATGTTAGCCAATCTGCTAGGTGTGAGGTGATACCTCAGAGTTGTTGTGATTTGCATTTCTCTGATTATTAGAGATTTAGAGCACTTTTTCATGTGCTTATTAATAGTTTTGATTTCTTTAACTGAAAATTGCCTATTCATGTCCCTTGCCTATTTATTAATTGGAGAATGACTTGATTTTTTGTACAATTGGTTTAGTTCTTTATAAATTTGAGTAATTAGACCTTTGTCAGAGGTTTTTGTAATGAAGATTGTTTCCCAATTTGTTGCTTTCCTTCTAATTTTGGATGCACTCGTTTTGTTTGTACAAAACCTTTTTAATTTGATGTAATCAAAATTATTGATTTTACATTTTGTGATTTTTTCTAGCTCTCACTTGGTTTTAAAGTCTTCCCTTTCCCAAAGATCTGACAAGTGTATTATACTGTGTTTGCCTAATTTGCTTGTAGTTTCCTTTTTTATATTCAGGTCATTTACCATTCTTAGTTTATCTTGGTGTAGGGTGTTGATCCAAACCTAATCTCTCCCACACTGCTTTCCAATTTTCCCAGCAGTTTTTATCAAATAGTGGGTTTTGGTCCCCCAAACTGGGATCTTTGGGCTTATCATAGACTGTCTTGCTGAGGTCATTTACCCCCAGTTTATTCCACTGATCCTCCTTTCTGTCTCTTAGCCAGTACCAAATTGTTTTGACATGTTGAGTACTGATATTTCTTCATTGTCTATACTGCCTTTTATCAGGATGTAATTACCTTCCCCATATCTTTTAACTAGATTTATTTTTACTTTGGCTTTGTCAGATATCATGATTGTGACTCCTGCCTTTTTATCAGTTGATGCCCAATAGATTTGGCTCCATCCTCTTACTTTCACCCTATGCTTATCTACCTTCCTCATGTGTGTTTCTTGTAGACAGCATATGGTAGGGTTTTGGATTCTATTCCACTCTGCAATTCACTTACATTTTATGGGTGAGTTCATTCCATTCACATTCAGAGTTATGATTACCAGCTGTGTATTTTCCAGCATTTTGATTTCTACTCCTAGTCCTGCCTTTTCTTCTTTCACTATTTGCTTCTACACCAATGTTTGCTTTTAATCAGTCCCCCTAGTTCACTCCTTTATTTTACTTCCCTTTCTATCCCCCTCCCTTCTTATTCCCACCTTATTTTCTTTGCAGTCTTTTTAAAACTACCCCCACCCTCTCCCTCCCTTATACTGCCTCCCTCCCCACCAGCCCATTTGTTACCCTTTTACTCCCCTATAGGGTAAGAATCTATTCTCTGCCCCAATGGATTGGATTGTTCTTCTCTCTTTGGGTCAGTTTCAAAGTACATAAGAATTGAGTATTTCCTATCTCCAACCTCTTTACCCTTCCTATGTATTGATGTTCTCCCCCCTCCCGCCATGAGCTTCTTTGTGACATATAAATTTACCCCCATTTGTTTCTTTTCCCATTTCTTTTGTTCATAACCTCTTTTCTTTTTTAGCTTTAGTCATGTGTATATATATATACATACACATGTATATGTATTTATGCATGCATATATCTATATACCTATTTATGTCTTGTCCTTTCATCCTATACAGTTTGTCACTGTTCCCTCTGAGTGTAGTTCTTCTAGCTGCTCAGGTGATAGCAGCAGTTTTTTTAAGAGTTGCCAATGACCTCTTTTCTTATAGGGATACATATCATTTTAACTGATTGAGTCTCTTAAAAATTTGTTGTTGTTGTTGTTTTTCCCCCTCTTTTTTAATTACATTTTGATGATTCTCTTGAGTTCTGTGGTTGGACTTCAAATTTTCTGTTCAGGTCTGATCTTTTATTTATGAATGCTTGGAACTCTTCTGTTGTGTTAAATGACCATACTTTCCCCTGTAAGAATATAGTCAGTTTTGATGGGTATTTTATTCTTGGCTGTAGACCTAGTTCCCTTGCTTTCTGGAATATCGTATTCCATGCCTTTCGGTCCTTCAGTGTGGATGCAGACAGATCCTGTGTTAACCTCACCATGTTTCCATGGTATCTGAATGGCTTCTTTTTGGCAGCTTGTAATATCTGTTCTTTCATGATTGTTTTTGAATTTGGCTATAACATTTCTTGGTGTTGTCAGTTGGGGATTAAGTACAGGAGGTGATTATGAATTCTTTCAACCTCCACTTTTCCCTCTTGTTCTAGAATAACGGGACAGTTTTCTTGAATAATTTCCTGTAGTATTATGTCCAGGCTTTTTCTTTTGTCATGGTCTTCTGGTAGACCAATGATTCTTAAATTGTCTCTCCTCAAATGATTTTCTAAATATTTTGTTTTGTGAATGAGATGTTTCACATTTTCCTCAATTTTTTCATTCTTTTGGTTTTGTTTTTGTTCTGCTCCCTTGTGAAGTCACTTAATTCTAGTTATTGTATTCTGGTTCTTAAAGACTGAATTTCATCTCTGGCTTTTTGGTCATCCTTCTCCTTCTGGTATGATTTTCTTTGGAGGTCATCTTTCATTCTCTTTACCTCATCTCTCATTTCCTTTGCCTCGTTTTGGTTGATTTTGGCTTTCAAGACACTATTTTCTGAAAATGAGGTAAAGGAAATGAGAGATGAGGTAAAGATGGATGTTAGCTGTTATACAGAATGGCCAGAGAGATCCAAGGAGATAAATATCACTTCTAACTGGGAAGGACCCTAGAAGCCCCCTAGTCCAACCCCCTTATTTTGCAGATGAGGAAAACAAGGCTCATAGAAATTAAGTGACTTGCCCAAGGCTGAGAGGCAATAAATTACACAGTAAGATGGCACTGACATTTTGACAGAGGCAAAAACAGATAATCTCAGATTGTTCCTAAAGAGTAAGAAGAAAAGGATTTTAATTTCAATGTCTATCAGAGAGAGTAGAGAGCCAGTTGAAGGAAGGAGGAATGGTGTGTAGAAAGGCATAGCATGTCAGAAAAGGTTAGGACATGGAAAGAGAACAATGAGGGGGTGGAGTCAAGATGGTGGCTTAGAAGCAGCAGAAGTTCAGACCTCTGAAAATCCTTCCTTACCGATCACAAACTGAATGCTCCTATGGGAGCATCCAAGGAACCCTCCTGCTGGATTCAATCCAAAAGGTACGCCCCCCAAAAGCCAGAATCCGAGAATACTCAGGTTTAAGGGGAAGGCAGAAGGAAGGTTCTAGGACCCCTTCCTCCCCCCCCAGCTCTAAGTCTCCAGCAGTAGCGGGAACCTCTGGGCAGGTCTGGAGGGTGTACCTTGCAGGCAGGGCTCTGCCAGGCTCAGAACATTGAACACAGGTGGCAGGGAAGGAGCTGGAGAGGGAGCGCAAAACTGGCAGCCTGGAGAGAGCTGTGGAGACCCTCCATGTTGCTCCAGCCTTCCAGGAAGTTTTGGCCTCAGGGCACATCCAGCCTAACCCACCTGAACTTAATTCCATCAAAAGACCTCAGAGGTCAGGGAAACCCAAACTCTAACACCCCTCCCTCACAGACTGCTGGACTTTAATTTAATTTAATCAAAAGCCTCTAGAGGACAGGGAAGCTCAAACTCCAACACCCATCCCCCACAGGCTGCACTGAGAGATCTTCTGTCAAAGTTAGAAGTTACTGTTGTGGTGGTTGTTCAACCATTTCAGTTGTTTCTGACTCCTCTTGACTTTTGGGGATTCCTTGGCAAAAAGACTGGAGTGGGTTGCCATTTCTTTCTCCAGCTCATTTTGTAGATGAGGAAAATGAGGCAAACTGGTTAAGTGATTTGCCCACAAGTGTCAGAGGCCAGATTTGATCCCAGAGTTCTATCCCTTGAGCCACCTAGCTGCCCTATTAATTGCTTAACCTCTATTTGCCTTAACTGTAAAATGGGGATCATAAAAGCACTTATCTCACAGAGTTGTTGTAAGGATTAAGTGAGATAATATTTGTAAAGCACTTAACACAATGCTTGGAGCTTAAAAGTTTCCCTTTCCTCTCTTCCCCTCCCTTCTGCTTTCCTCCCCTTTTCTGAATTGTTAAACGTATTTATACATGTATTTCATTCCACTACTAGACTGTAAGCTCTCTTTTTAGAGGGTTCTGAAAGTCTTAAAACTACAATAAGACTTTTGGAAAACCTGTAAATGGGGTAAGAATAAGGAAGAAGTTTTTTCTTTTTCTTTTTATCTTTGTATCCACACTACCTCATGCAGTAACTCATGCAAGAAATACGCAATATTTGCTTATTGAATTGTCATTTATTTGTCCCTTAGTATGACTATATTGTCTACATTTTCCTGAGAGTTTGAGAGGGCTGGGGAGGAGATGGCACCAAGGAGGAAAGGGTTCAAAGTGAGGCAATCTTGTTGGGGAGTGGGGATGGGAAAAGACAAACCATTTACCTCTCAATTTTGTTTATGACTGACCTGATGGGCAGAATGTGATCTAGGGATCTTAGCAGACTGCAAATTCGGTACAAGCCAAGAGGATAGCACTTATAATAAGAAAGCTAACATATTGTCAAATCTAGAAAACATATTGTATTATCCTCATTACCTCAGTGCTGATTGAAGGTGAAAAAAGAATGATCAGGTTGCCAGAAAATGTGATTGCTGAAGAAAGGAAAATGGAATCTGGCAGAGAGATGCTGGAGCCAGCTCATGTTATCTCCTGAGAGCTGATTGTTAAATTTTCATTGTGAGCATTCTACAGAAAACCAGCAAATTGCAAATCAGGGCTTGGTTTATTGTTTTGTAGAGTGGATAGATTTAAGACAATGACAGAGAAATCATTAATAATGCTGATTAAACTAAAAAATGTATTGAGGATATGTTCTTTATAACCAGAGAGAAGATTGTTAAATATTTCCGAGCATGCTCTAGGAACTTGACTTATTAAACCAATCAATGTGAAAGAAAATTCATTCACCCATTCCTTCATTCATCTATGCTTTCATCATCTTAATATTGACTTCCTCTAAATACAGGCCATGCTCTTAAAAAGGTATCTATTTGAAAGGAAAAGAATGTCCAGGTACAAGTAATTAATTCTCTACCAATGTAGTTCACAAGCCACCTAAGACTTAATAATAATAACAGTTAGCATTTATTTAGAGCTTTAATATTTCCAAAACACATTACATAGATTATTTAATTTGACTCTTACAACAGCTCTAAAGTTAGGGGCTATTTTTGTCTCCATTTTATTTTTAAGAATTTATTACTTATTTATTTTTAGTAGTCTTTTATTTTTTAATCTTGAGTTCTGAATTCTCTCCCTCCTCCCATGCATTGAGTAGGCAAGAATTGTGATAACAATCATATATGTGAAATATGCAAACTATTTCCATATTGGCCATGTTGTCAAAAAAAAAAAAGAGCAAAAAAAATATACTTTGATCTGCACTGAGACTCCATCACTTCTTTCTTTGGAGGTGGATAGCATTTTTCATTATTAGACATTTAGGATTGTTGTAGATCCTTTTACTGATCAAAAGAATTAAGGCTTTCACAACTGAACACTGTACACTGTTACTGTTACTAGATAGGAAATTCTCCTGGTTCTGCTCACTTCACTTTGTAGCAGCTCATATGAGTCTTCCTAGGTTTTTCTTAAACTGTCCTGCTCATCTTTTCTTACAGCACAATTATATTTCATCACAGTCATATGCCCCAACTTCTCTTCTCTAATTAAGACATCTCTTCAATTTTCAATTTCTTATCATCACAAAAAAAAGTTACTATAAATATTTTTGTACATGTAGGTACTTTTCCTTTTCCTTTGATCTCTTTGGGAAATAGACCTAGTAATGGTATTTCTTAGTCAAACAGTATGCACAATTTTATAGTCCTTTGGGCATAGTTCCAAATTGCTCTAATGGTTGGATCAGTTCATAACTCCACCAAGAGTGCATCAGTGTCCCAATTTTTCCACATTCCATCCCACATTTGTCATTTTCCTTTTCTGTCATATTAGCCAAACTAATAAGTGTGATATGGTACCTCGTGGTTGTTTAAATTTGTATTTCTCCAATCAATTGTGATTTAGAGCATTTTTCATAGTAGCTTTGATTTCTTCCCCTGAAAACTGCCTATTTATATCCTTTGTCCCTTTACAATTGGGCAGTGACTCAGATTCATATAAATTTGATTCCATTCACTATATATTTTGGAAATGAGACCTTTGTGAGAGAAACTGAAGTGAGGTAAACTAAGTCATTGACCAGAAGAGTCTCTTTTTCTCCTGGGAAAGTAGAAATCAGAACTGAGCTTTCCTGTGAAGGTCAGCCAGCTTAGAATAGTTAGAATCCATGAGAAAATAACTCCCTTAGTGCCAGAAACTGGGATGAAATATATGTATGGAATGACTTGTACCCCATGCCACTGACCAATTTAGCTTCTAGATGATAAGGCTCCATAAAGGTTATGTCTCATAATGAACATGGTTTGCTTTATATTTTGCATCCTATGAAAACTGCATTTTAACTTCAGTCCATTGCAACTTTCACTAGGAAGGTTGCCCTGGCTAGTTAGGTGTGTATTGCTAATAAATAATATTGGTTCCATTAATTGAACTTCTGGGTGTCCAGACTTGCTTTATGAAGTGTACCACTTCAAAACTTGCTGTAATTCTGCCTCACCCTGCTCCAGTTTCCTGCTTTCTTTTTAATCTTTGCTATTTTGGTTTTGTTTGTGCAAAACCTTTTTTTAATTTCTCATAATCAAACTTGTTCATTTTGTTTCCTTTGATCCTCTCTATCTTTATTTTGTCAAATTCTTTCTTACCCATAGATCAGGCATGTGAAATTTTCTATGCTTCCCTAATTTGATTATATCACTCTTTATGTTTAAATCATGCATCCATTATATAGGTATATGGTGTAAGATGTTGTTCTATGCCTAGTTTCTGCCAAACTGCTTCCAGTTTTTCCAGCAATTTTTGTCAAATAGTTATTTTTTGCCCTAAGGGCTTGAATCTTTAGGTTTAACAAGCACTAAATTACTATGGCCACCTATTGTTACATATTATATACTTAGTTTATTCCACTGATTCACTACTTTATTTCTTTTCCAGCACTAGATTATTTTGATGATTATCACTTTGTAATACAGTTTGAGATCTGATTGTCCTTGTTCACCTTCCTTTACCTTTTTTCCCCATTGATTCCCTTGATATTCCTGACCTTTTGTTTTTTACAGATGAATTTCATTACTCCTTTTTCTAGTTCTATAAAAAAATTAGTAATTTGATTGAAGCCATCTTACTCATCATTACCTCAATTTTGAATTCCTTTCCAACACAAAAAGAGCTCCTATAAATATTTTTTTACATATAAGTTCTTTTCCTTTTTCTTTGATATCTTTGTGAAACAGACCTAGTAGTGTTGTTACTAGGTCAAAAGGTATGCACAGCTTTATAACCATTTGGGCATGGTTCCAGATTGTTCTTCAGAAAAGTTGGATCAGTTCACAACTCTACAAACAGTTCATTAGTATCCCAATTTTCCCTTATCCTGGCTCTGAATAAGTAAATTAATTTAGATTGATTGTCATTTTTATTTATTTTGCTGAGTCCTCTTATTAGCAATTAGTATTTCTTCAATTGTTTAGATCTGACTTTATTTGTGTGAAAAGGGTTTGCAATTGAATTCATATAGTTCCTGGGTTGTCTTGGCAGGTAGACTCCCAAGAATTTTATGTTAATTGTAGTTATTCTTTCTATCTCCCTGCTGTGTTTTTGTTGGCAATGCACAGAAATGCTAATGTTTATATGGATTTATTTTGTATCTTGCAACTTTGCTAAAGTCGTTCATTGTTTCTATTAGTTTTTTGGTTGATTCTCTGGGGCTCTCTATTTATATACCATTATATCACTTGTAATACAATGAATTTTCAATGTAGATTCTTTAAATTTCTATTTTACAATCTGTTAAAGGATTTTGGGTCAGTTTTCCTTGATAATTTCTTGCATATGATTTTTGAGCATGATTTTCAGGCA
Organism: Monodelphis domestica; assembly: GCF_027887165.1. Lineage (NCBI taxonomy): Eukaryota > Metazoa > Chordata > Mammalia > Didelphimorphia > Didelphidae > Monodelphis > Monodelphis domestica. Next base: position 505,594,963 of record NC_077229.1, on the reverse strand, counting down.
GTCAAAAATTCTCAAATTATCTTTCCTAAATCCCCAGGTCAGTTGTTTTTATGATGATTTATTTCACATTTTCTTTTCTTTTAATTTATTTTTACTGTGTTTAACTGTTCCTTGATGTCTTATGGAGTATTCAGTTTCTAGTTGCCCAATTCTAATTTTTAAGAAATTATTTTTTTCCATGAGATTTTGTATTTCTTTTCCCATTTGGCCAATTCTCTTTTTAAAGAGTTCTTCTCTTCAATGAATTTTTGTGCCTCCTTTATCATTTGGCCAATTCTGTTTTTAAATTGTTATTTTCTTTAGTATTTTTTTGGGGGGGAGGTCCCTCTTTTACTAAGCTGTTAACTCTCTTCATAATTTTCTTGCATAACTAATTTTTTTTACAATTTTTTTGCTTCATCTCTCTTCTTTGGTTTTTAAAATCCTTTCTAGGTTCTTCCAAAAATTCTTTTTGAACTTATATACAACCCACTTTCTTCTTTGAAGTTTTACTTGTAGCTTTTTGGATATAGATGTTGTCTTCTGAGTTTGTGTCCATGTCTTTTCTGTTACCATAGTAGTTTTTATGGTTTGTTCCTTTTTAAAAATTTCTCCTTTTTCCAGTCAATTTCTTGATTTTTAGCTTTATGTTAAAGTTGGGCCCTTCTGGGATCTAGGGGGCCTTGTTTTAAGCTTCAGGGTTTTTGTGCTACTGTTTTTTTCTGCGGTTCCATAAATTTTTGGTTCTGAAATCTTTTGATATAATTCAAGGAGAGGTATGGTCATTGTTCTCCTGGCCTGTGTTCTTGTCTTTACTCAGGAAGGGACCTTGATCTCCTACAATCACAAGTTCTAGTACTATTTTCTGCTTTGGAAGTGAAACCAGGGATTCTGCTCCCTTGCGAGTGACCACAAGCATTCTTTTTCACCCTAGAAATGACCAGGACCCCTGACCTCCTGTAGTTGCAGACACTAGTGCTCCTTTTCACCTTGCAACTACATTTATGTGGGCACCATAATAAGGTCCTAAACCCAGTGCCAACAAAAGGTCTCCTGTAATTTTTTTTTTAACCAGTTGTTTTATCCTTTTAATGTTTATATGCTGAAACCCAAAGTTGCTGCTGCTGCCCCTTCTGCCTCCAAAGCCCACTGCATGCACTTCAGTCTGGGGTATCTCTCATCCCAGAATCACAGAACTCTTACACCAAACCCCCAAGTTATCTTGGGCAGGAAAAATGTCTTTCTCTGAACTTTGGTTAACTCTTCTGCTCCAGAATTTTATTTGAAGCATTAAAAGTTTTTGGAGGAGAATGATGGGAGATTTCCTAAGAGTTGCTCTTCCACATGAGCTCCTCTGTCCTCATTTTACAAGAGAGGGAAGCTAGGTGGTATAGTCAACAGAGAACCAGACCTAAAGTCAAGAAGAGCCTGGATTCAAGTAGTTCTTCAGCTATTTCCTAGCTGTTTAACTTCTGGGCAAGTCACAGAACAATTCTGTTTGACTAGCCCTCGCCCTTCTGTCTTAGAATTGTTACCAAGAGAGAAAGTAAGATTTTTTAAAAGTAGATTTTCTTTTTAAGGAAATAAACAGGCCAAGAGAGGTTAAATGATTTGTCTAGGATCACATAACTAGTTAGGGAATGAAATAGGATTAGAATCCAGGTCTTCCTGAGATGCTAGAGTTCAAATTTAAGTTGATATCTTTCAGACTCTAAGCCTAGCATACTCTCTGCTATGTGATGCTGCCTCGAGGCATCTTTGGTATAAAGACATAAGAATGTCAATTATGGGTCATGCTCAGTGTTGCGTATAAGCTAGATTAATAGAAAATAGAAAAGGGGGAGGTGCTGTGGATATTTGGAATAATATGTAATTTTTGGTTGTTCTAATTCTTTAGGACCCTCATGCGTATTTTCCTTGGCAAAGATACTGGAGTGGTTTTCCATTTTCTTCTCCAGATCATTTTACAGATGAGAAACTGAGGTAAATGGGGCTAAGTGACTTGCCCAGGTTCACACAACAAGTGTCCGAGGCCATATTTGAACTTAGGATGATGAGTCTTGACTCCAGGTCCAGTGCCCTGTGCATTATGGTACCACCAATATAATGGTACAAGAATGCTAATTATAAGACATACTCAGGTTTGTTTTTCTCCTATAAGCTAGATTGCTAGATAGTAGAGAAAGGAGGGAGGGTGTGCCACAAATATTTAGAATAATATGCAACATTTAGGTTTCCTTTGCTTGCTGGTCTGGGAAATACAGAGGGATATAGAGAGCACAGTGCCTGACCTGAAGGAGCTTACAGCCGAGGAAGGGGCAACAAGACATGTTTGCAATGACAACACAAGGCATTAAATGACAAGTGCGTGTGGATAGTCAAGCAGTAAATGCTGCTGGCATTCAGAGGAGGCAGGAATCACTGAATTGATGCCTAGAGCACCTACAGTCTCTCTCCTGATTTGGGGGCTATTCACATGATTTTTCTGCATTTCTCCAAGGCAGTAAAATCACTGACTTTTGTTATAAATGCAGTACCTGGGCTCCACTGAACTGGGTAGGGAGGAGGGGGCACCTTAGAAACTGTCAGAGTAGTGTTTTGCATGGAATTCTTAAAATCTTTTGTTACCTACCCATGGCTCAATCAGATCTGACCTGTTTCTGTCATCACTGCTGGTCCTCTCCTCCAGCTCTCTAGACTTTTGAGTTGTCAAGATACCAATTTATCCATTTTGTCAGATTTATAGCCAGTTTGCCTGACTCTAGGGGAATATAATTGACCATCACTATACATTGTGTGCAAGTTGTATTTTAAATGTATTTAATTCAAATTCCTTCAATGGCAAAGACTTGTCCTCTGTTTTAACATCATTTTCTGGCTCTGTTAAGTCCTCCTCACACTCAGACTCATGCTATTTTCTTCTGAATGGTTTTTCATTAATTGTCATTGCCCAGGAATCAACATCACTAGCTCTGCCTCCCATGTTTCTTTCATTTAGGGACAGCCCCCAAATTCAATATTTCTTTAGCCCCCACTCAACTCACGCCACCAATAATTTACCTATGCTCTTAAAACAGACATATTGCATTTCCAAGAATATTTCCTTTTCCCATGGAATAATGACAACTTATTTCCATTGTGCTGTAAGGACAAAACACTTTCTTTTGGCAGCACCATGAGGTAGGTAGAGACAAAAGTTATTCTAAGCCTTTTGCAGGAGAGAAAATGAAGCTCCCATTAAGTGACCTGCTCCAAGACACCCAGCTAGTCAGCATTAGTGCTGGATCTGAGCACAGTGCTAATCCAAGGATGCCAAGCTGGCTTCCCTTTGCACCAGATGAGTTTTAGTCTGTGACTTCTCTTGTTAGAAACGTATCCTCAGATTTACATCTAAGGAAATTCCAAAACCAATGTATATATTTCAGAATTCATCCCCTCTGTTGTTTTTTCCCCATTTCCCTTTACCTCCAATGATCAAGTACTTTCTTTTAAAAATGTAATTTAATTTTAGTTTTTAAACCCTTACCTTCATCTTAGAATCAATCTATGTATTGGTTCCAAGGCAGAAGAGTGGTAAGGGCTAGGCAATGGGGATTAAGTGACTTGCCCAGGGTCACACAGGATCAATTACTTTCTAATACTCTCAATTCTTCTTCCTCTTCCCAGTATGACTTGAAAGGGAAGTTATTTGAGGGTAGACTGTAGGCCTCCTCTCAGACTAACTCCCTGTTCTAATAACAATTATCCAGTTGCAGTTAAAATAAAACTTGGATAGTCATTTACACAATAACCACTACAGAGTAATTACACAGTTTGTAAATGCATATTACCATGACTTTCCACAATTATGTTTATCTTTACTCTTAGACCCCTTTTCTTGTGTTTTAGACAATGCCTCTAATTATCCTGCCATAGCAATGTTGTTGTTGTTGTTTTTCCAGGCTGGTAGCATGTCAGGAGTGAATTGAAGGGCTTTGGAAATAAGGCTTTGGATCTTGGATTTATTATAGTGGGAAATCCTGTACCACCATGGGTATATGAGTGAGGGCAATAATGCCTTGAAAGCTGGCTGCTTGAATAATCCATCAACACTTGAGTCCAGCATGTCTTCTATGGGCAAGTTGCTACCTTAGGTATTGAATGCTCATCAGAGTTCTTTTTTAAAAAAACCCTTACCTGCCATCTTGAAACAAATGCTAAATATTGTTTCAAAGGCAGAAGATCTAGGCAATGGGAGTTAAGTGACTTGCTCAGGGTCACACAGCTAGGAAATAAGACCATATTTGAACCCAGGACCTCCCATCTTTAGGCCTGGCTCTCTAACCACTAACATACCTAACTGCCTTCTCCTAAAATTCTTATAACAAGTTCATCAGGTCATATACCTAGAGCTGGAAGGGACCAATGTCCAACCCTTAATTTTTGGAGGTGAGGAAATGGAGGCCCTAAGAGGCTAGATTATTTATTCATGGTTGTATAGAGAATAAATATGAACTAGAACCAGTGTCCTTTCTTCTGACTCCTGCAACAATCTCCCTCAAATCATAGAATTAGAATTCTAGAATTTCAAATTTGGAAGGATTCTCAGATGCCAACTGAAACCTGAAAAAAATCCACTTTCCAGGATGCTTGACAATTATTATGGAGCCATTACTTGTAGATTTCCAGGGATGGAGAGTCTACTAAGTGACTTATACCACTCTAAGATAGTTTTTTTATTGAGTTATTTCAGTCATATCTGACTTTTTGTGACCCTATTTGGAGTTTTCTTGGCAAAGATTCTGGAGTAGTTTGACATTTCCTTTTCCAGCTCAATTTACCAATGAGGAAACTGAGGCAAAGAGGGTTATAAGTGACTTTCCCAGGGTCAAATCCAAGGCCAGATTTGAATTCAGGAAGATGAGTCTTCTTGACTTCAGACCTGGTATTCTGTCCACTGTTCCACCTAGCTGCCCCAAGTTAGCTTAGATAGAAAAATTTTCCCACAATATCAAGCTTAAATTTGCCTCTTTGTAACTTCTATTTGCCGTTCCTAGTTCTGCTTTCTAGGATCAAGCAGGATCCGCAGGATCCTTCTGCTCTCGGGCAGCCCTTCCAATGTTTAATATGCTCACGCCCCCAAGTCTTCTCTTCTTGGGGCTAAAAATGCCTGTTTATTCCATTGGTCCTCTGAAGGCACGATCTCAAGACTCTCCATCATCCTGGTTGCTGTCCTCGGAACACTCACTAGCTCGTCAATGTCTTTCTGATAGTGCAGGACCCAGAATGGAACAAGAAGTTGTTCACCATCTAGTTAGACGGGCAAGGCATGGGCGCTTGAAAAGATAACTAACAACTCAAGGCAGTCCATGGCAAATGTTTAGTGCATCAGACAGACAGTAAATGGGATAGCCCTTTGGAGGGACAGAGAGGCCACTTGTAGCTGAGAAGGCCAGGGACGGTCCATTGAGGCAGAAGAGAGCTGAAGAATGTGGAGGATTTGGACACGGGAAGAGAATTCCAGGTTGGAGAAAGGCAACCAGAAAAACTGAGCAAAGTCTGTTTTGGGATGCCTGAAAGCCATAGAACAATTCTCATCCTCAGCATTGCCCCTTGAATGGAAGAAGAAAGGAAGGGAATAAGTATTTATATAGCACCTGCTTGGGGAAGCTGACTAATGCATTGGACCTGGAGTCAGGAAACCCCGAGTTCAAATCCAGCCTCAGACACTTACTAGCTGTGCAACCCTAGACAAGTCACTTAACCTTGTTTGCCTCAATTTCTTCATCTGTAAAACGAGCCAAAGATGCAAGAAAAGTCCAAATGGGTCAAAAAGAGTTGCTCCTGACTGAAATGAATATACAACAATGGCCCCTACATTGTGCCAGGCTCTATGCTGAATGCTTTATAAATATGTCATTTGATCCTTACTACATCCCTGTGAGATAAAATGCTTTTATTATCCCCATTTCATGGTAAGAGGACTCAAGTAAACAGACATTAAGCGATTTGCCCACATCACAGAACAACTAAGCATCTGAGGCCAGATTTGAACTTGGGTCTATCTGGACTCCAGGGCTCTATCCACTGTGCCACCAGCTGCCTCTTAAAGAGGAGCACATTAACTGTTTCATCAATGCCCTAATACTGCAGATACACCTATCACAAGGCTTTATCTTTGTCACTAGCAGCTCTATAAGTCACAGGGTTAATGCTGAGTTTACTTAATTAAAAAGAAGAGGAATTTTTCTTAATGACAGAAATGGGCCAGCTAGGTGACTTAGTGGATAGAGCATCAGCCCTGGATGTGGACAGTCCTGGGTTCAAATCTACTGTCAGACACTTCATAGCAAGTCACTTAACCCCCATTGCTTACCCTTTACTAAACTGACAGTATGGATTCCAAGACAGAAAGCAAGGGCTTAAAAAGCCAGAAATTACAGAATGATTGCTAACATCTATGCATCAGTACTGTAGCAACTCTCTTCACAGGGTTAGTAGTCTGATTTTTTTCAGAGCCTGTCCCCTAATATCCAAATTCCTTAGGTGGTAAAAACCCATTCAGAATAGACAACTTTATTTTCTATCTTCTATTAGCTGTTGGTTTTAGTGGAGAATGAGTCAGGGCTGCCATCCTATACATCCCAGCTTAGCAGTCCTCCAAAGTGATTTTCTGGATTCTTTTCCTCCCAACCAATGCTTGGAGCCCTCATGGAGCCAATATAGTATGGGACCCCCCTTCAGTGTCCACTTCTCACCTTCCATCATGCTAATTTATTTTGAATGGCCGAGTACCCACAATAAAGAACTATCTTCCTCTTCCTTATAGGACACTGGGGCTGACTCTAGTGCTCATTAGTATATGTCTTCATTAATATAATTTCCCCCACCTTCCATAGAGGAGTCCAGTATTTCTTCCCAATTTGATGAGCCATTTGGACTGACAAGTATGCCCTACCATGAGCTCTAGCACCTGTTATATTATCCAAGGTAGTATCCTGCCCCATCCTTCATATTGTGATGACTTCCTCCCAGTCCCCATCTTGCAAACCAGTTGAACAGTGGACTTGGAAATGTTTGTGGCATACCTTTAAGAAGAGCATCTGGGAGAAGCTGCTTGTTGGACCCATAAAGGGAAATTGAGGAAGTGATGAAGCTGGAATGCAGACAAGTCCCTGCAGAGAGAGTTTAGCCTTGGGACTCTACCCCTCAAGGCTCTTCCTGACTCCAGTCCCAGATAGCTACTATTTGTGCTGCCACAAAGCTATGCAGAACTCCTGGTAGACAAAGTTGCCAGAGGCAGGGTATTGAGAATGACACATTCCTGTAGTTAGAGACACTCGAGACTCTGCCCCCAAAGGCTCCTTCCTGAATAAGAGTCTCCCAAAAGGACCCTGTGCTATACTGAAAAATCAGGGGATTTTTGCCTAATGAGAGTGGCCCAAGAAGACAACTCATGAACAATATAACAAACAATAAAAATCATTTCCTTTTCTCACCCAAGCTCCCCTCCCCCCAAAAAAAAGAAAGAAAAGAAAACTAACACATTCTCTGAGAATTTGGAATTGGGGTACCTACAATCAATTAATTCAAATGAAATCATGGGAATTCCTCCAGGGGGAATTATGTATAAAGAGGGTATTTGCTCAGAGTCCTTCTGAATAATATTTATGGCAAGTTAGTAGCTTTCTTTGGATGCTAGTTGCTACATTCTCATAACTTAACATATCTCTATCTATCTACTATCTATCATCTAGGAGTGACCTTGGGAAAATCATATCACTTCTCTTGGCCTCCATTGACTCATTTTAATTTTTATTAAAAAAAATTTTAAACCCTTACCTTCCATCTTAGAATCAATATTATGTATATATTGGTTCCAAGGGCAGAAGAGTGGTAAGGGCTAGGCAATGGGGATCAAGTGACTTGCCCAGGGTCATACAGATGGGAAGTATCTAAGGCCAGATTTGAACCAAGGATCTCCTGTCTCTAGGCCTGACTCTCAATCCACTGAGCTACCTGGCTGCTCTCCCACTGACTCATTTTTAAATGGGGGGGGGACAGTGGGTTTGGATGGAATCAAGTCCCTTTCATACTGAATGTTCAAAATTTCAGTGAATTAATGGAGTCTTAAATTCACTCATCTTATTCCATTATATAGATAACAAAATTCAGAATCAGAAGTTAAATTAATGATAATTTGTGTAGTCAAAAAGCTATGGAATGTTTCTCAACTCCCCTTTCAGATCAGAATCTTCTAAAAAAACCCCCAAAGCAAATCAAGTAACCTCACATTAACAACATATGATGTCAGCAAAACAAAAAGAAAATATCAAGTACATCTATTAAAATTAACAATAAAAGAAAGATAATAATAAGAAAGATAAGATAATTTGAATGGTGGAAAGCAATTCACCCTCTTGAAAAAATACTAGTTAAAGAAAGTCAATTATCTTTTAGAGTGGTATCTTAGGAAACTGAACCAATTTTATAAACACCTCTCATTTATTAACTTTTAGCATGTGTATAACAAATTATATTTGTTCTGAATGTTGAAGCCATAACACTTCCAACTTTCAAATGGGTAGAAACTGCAGAATTAAAGAAAGAGGACTGATATGAAGAATAATACTTGTTTGCTAAGATTTCATTAGGCAAAAGAACCCAAGGTCTTTTTAAAACACCATCTTGGATTCTTGAAGGGAAAATCTACTTTGCATTTTTTTAGAGTAAGCTATTCCCAGGACTTGGTACACCATCCATATAAAATTTATTTGCAATGAATTTGAACTTGCAAACCTGTTAGCATCTGAGAAGTCACAAACCAATCAAGGGAGCAGTCCCAACACACGATAATGCGTCCCACTAGGTTGCCATAAGGGGCAGATACAATTTGTCTGTAGAATGGAGCTTCACAGTCAGAATCCCCACCCAGGGTGTATGGCATCCTGTAGACTCCAAGCAGATTTAGTGTCCCCAAACAGATGGGTTTTCCCTTTATGGGCTACTCTTAGGTTTTTTGGACAAAATGCAGCTTTTTTAGTATCCCTTTATACACATTACTATCTGAACTCTACTACTTCTTTTTATCTGCCACATTGTTTGGATCTTAAATCACGGAATGCTGGGACTTACTAAGTCAACTGGGAAGGACAACATCTCTTTCATGATCTTTATAAGCCTTTAAGAATAATATAAATATGAATTACTGTTAAAGAACATTTTTCAAGCCAAGACTTGCTCTTCCATTATGTTCCCAAGTAAAGTAGGATCATATCACAGATCTAGACAATTAAAGAAGCTTAGAGACCATCTACTTCAACTCCCTCATTTTACAAATGAAGAAAATGAGACCTACAGTCTGTCCAAGTTCACAAAGGTGGCAAGTAGCAGAGCTCAGATTCAAACCTGGGAAAGAAGAAAAGGAGTGATCATTAGTTGCCATTTCACTTGAGTGGTTGGTTCCATTGGCACATTTATCCCTTGGAGAATCACAGAATCACATGAAGATTTCCACTGAAGTATCCACTGTCTTCCAATGGGACACATTCAAATCACTTTTGGATAGCTTGAAGAGCAGATAGATAGATGGCTCCATAGTGCAGAGAGCACCAGATCTGGAGTAGGAAGACTTCTCTTTCTGAGTTCAAATCTGGCCTCAGACACTAGTTGTGTGATCCTGGTTAACCTGTTTGTCTCAGCTCTCTCATCTGTAAAATGAGTTAGAGAAGGAAATGGCAAAATTCTCCAATATCTTCACCAAGAAAAGCCCCCCAGCGGTGTCATGAAGAGTCAGACTCAACTGAAAAATAACTGAACACAATTATTGGGATGTTTTTCTTTTCAATGGGCCTATATCTGTCTATCCAAAACCCCTACCAATTGTTTCTAGTTTTGCCAAGAGAACAAATATAACCCATTTTCCCATACCCATTTCAAAGACTGATAAGAAGAAATATTCTCATTGCAGATAATTTGTCAGACCTGTTATTATGGCTATCAAGAGGTTGATCTTCAGTTGGTTCCTCCTCTAGCCTATTCTTATCCATCCTTCATTCTAATTTTATAATTGAAGAAGAGTTTGGAGTAGACATATTTTTGTGAACTAACAGCTGGTGATCTTCACCTCCATTCCTGACCAAAGTCCCAAAATAAATTGTTATGTGGAAAGTGACAATTTAGAAATGGAAGTTAAGAACATTAGGAACAAACCTGGGTTTCTTAAGAACAAGTCATGCCTGACTACATTCATTTTCTTTGTTGTTGGGACTATTGCACTAGAGGAATGCTGTAAATAATATATACCTGGATTTCAGGAAGGAATTTGACAAATTCTCTCACTGTATCCTTTTGGAAGAGATGGAGTGTTATATAATCTGGATGATAGTACAGAAAGGAAACTCAGTATGGGCTAAACAACTGAAACCAAAGAATATTGACTGACTTTATTTAAACCTGTTTTGTTCAACATGTTAAAATTTTATTGGTAGATACAGCAATAATAACAATAGCTTACCTTGGTACTTAAGGGTTTGCAAAGTACTTTGTCCATACTATCTCAATTCATTCTTGTAAGAGCCCAGTGATGAAGCTATAAATAGAATTTATGCTTATCAGGTTTAGAGATGACATCAGATAAGGAAAAATAGCTAATGTGTTGGGTGACAGAATTGAGATTTAAAAATTTTGGTAGCCTAGAACAATGGAGCAAGGGGGTCACTGAGCATCCCCATATGTGTCACAATATTTAAAGCAACACTTTTTGTAGCAAAGAATTATAAACAAAGTTCATTCCCATCAATCAGGGATAAGCTAAAAACATGTGGAACACAACTATAATTATATGTTACTGTGATATAAGAAAAAAAACTATGTGGTATGAATTAAAAAAAGAGTAGAAAAGACCAGCATGAACCAATAGAGAGCAAAGGAAGCAGCACTAAGAAAACAGTACCTGTAGACATAACGACTACAGAGATGTAAATGGAAAGAACAATCAAAAGAAAGAACAATCATGGCCCCAAAGAAGCATTGTGGGAAGATATCTTCCCTTACTCCTTTGCAGATGTAAAAGAACAATGGGTGTGGAAAATTTTATATAGTTTCAGACATTTTTAGTACATCATTCTGTTTTGCTGATTTTTCTCCTTCCCCCTTTTCTTTTTTTTTTTTTCTTAAAGAAAAAATTCTAGTACATAGGGGAAGAGGGATGGATCCAGGGAGAAATTTGTAAAATGTCAAAGCAAAAGATATTGATAACATTCATTTAAAAACACATATGTTCAAAATACCAATTGCTCCAGTGCAAAATGGTTCAGTCCATGTGAAAAAAGCCTTTCTTTAAAAAAAAAAGACTCCAAGCTCAATATGAGTCAGTGGTATGACATGGTACGTTAACAAGTTTATAAAGTTATACATACACAAAGGACCTGTGATTTCTGCTTAAGTCTCTGTCACTTAGTAGATAAGTCTTAGGAGATGCCCTGGGCATATACAGGTTGAATAGCTGGTCCACAACCCACACAGCTTCTAAGTGTTAGATGTAAATCTTAATGACTTCATGATCAATATCTCATCACCTGGCTTCTGTTTCATAATGTGATTTAGCCATCCAGGGGCAAGAGAGATATCTAGTAGTTCCATTGCATTCTGCCCTAGTCAGAACAAAACAATTTTGTCCAGAGTCACAACTTTGAAGTGACATTGTTTCAGGTCTTTTAAAAGAAGAGATTTGAAATTGTCTTGTGAGAAGATTTTCAAAGACTTGGTGGATGTCTAGCCCAGAGAAGAGAACGTCTAGGTAGAAGCTGACATCTGTGTTCAAATAAAATATTTAAAAGGATGTTATGTGGGAAAGATCATGGATTTTTTCTTCGCCCTGGGTGGCATAAGTAGGATCAATGAAAGTTTCAAGGAGGCAGATTTTTATTCAAAATAAGGAGTGACTTCTCTAACAATCGAAATTGTCCAAATATCGCACTAGTGGCCTCCAGTGGAAAAGAGTGAGTTTCCTTGTATTGGAGGTGTTCCGGTAAATGTTGGGTGACAATTGGGTGATACAGAGGGAATTCATTTTCCAAGAAGATATTGGAAAAGTTGATTCTTGAGTTTCCTCTCAATTCTATGATTTTTTGATTCTTTGAGAACTTTTCACCACATTTCTGGTAATATCAGTTTGCAGTTCCTAAAATTGGGGACTCTTGAAATACTGATCACATTAGCAAATATTAGTTCCTCTGATGAACTAAAGATGATATTCCTACAGGACAGGTCTGGCCATGTCATTCCTTTGTTCATTAATTGCCAGTGGTAAGTTGCAAATTTTCTCTTTGATAATTAACAGTTATCACGACCCAACTCCAGTGTATCCTTCTGGATTTATTATACATGATTCATGTTTATTCTTGCTGTTATTCAGGAATAAATACTTAGTATACTGCAGCCAGGTCAATGAATAAAGGACCAGGTCTGGAGATGGAAGGTCCTAGGTTCAAATCTGAACTCAAATACTTCCTGGATGAGTGACCCAAGGCAAGTCACTTAATCCCAAGTATTTTGTCTTTACTGCTCTTCTGCCTTGGGAACCAATTTTTAGTATCAATTCTAAGACAGAAGGTAAGATTGTTTTTTTTCTCTCTAAAGATCCTATTATGTGCCAGGAAATCCCCCATTAGGCAGTGAATTAAATTACATTAAATTAAATTAGGTACTGCTTTTTGCCTTTGTAATCCTAAAACATAGTAGGTACTTCATATGTGTATTTGTTGTTTTCCCCAATAAAATGTAATCTCCTTAAAGGTGGGGACCCCAGTACAATTCCCAACACATAGTAAGCACATTAATAAATGTTTGTTGATTGATTAGTGAATGAACCTTCTAGAATTTGGGTTCTTAATCAGAGGTCCATGAACTTTGTTCCTTTTTATTTTGATAATTCTTTCAATACAACTAGTTTCCTTTGTAATCCTGCATATTTGATTTTACTCAAGTATTCTGAGAAGCAGTCTCATAGGCTTCACAAAGTTGTCAAAAGGGGCCATGTCACAAAATAAGTTCAAAATACTTTAAAATCTATCTTCATCTGGCAGAATTTCACCCTGAAAAAAAAATGGGAAACAGGGAAGATAAATTTTAAATGAGGAGGATGCTTGGGTAAGGCCCAGGGCATAAGGGGTTATTACTTGGTCCTGGTGGGGAGCTATAGTTTAGAATCTTGAGCAATCAACCAAGAGTTCAAATGAGAGCATCAGGAGGCTTATTGTGAGGGGAGCATCCAAGGCACATTTTCCCTACTTTGCAGCTTGGTTCAGGATTTGGCCCCAGGATTTTCCCCCCTCCTTATCCTCAAATTCAGTGGTTCTGGAGCAAGGAACTTGTTCTAGAAACTCCTCCCTTTAGGTAGGGGCAACAATGATGACAGTAATGTTGCAGATAATTGCTATTCCAGAAAGCCCCAAATTTGCATTACTCTCCAATGCTTTGTTTGCACACACACAGGAAAAATGTTGTTCCAAGAATTTTAACTTTCAACTTCACACTCTTAATTTTTAAAAGAATAATAATCACTCTTATTCCTGGAATTTGGATGAGGATAAAGTCGAATTTTAACTTTGCTCCGTGTACCTACAAGCATAGCCAGATGCACACATATACACACAAGCTCCACTCGTAAGGATCTCTTTAAAATGTATTCACCAGAGATAATTATAGAGGTCTAACACTTCTGCTCTTCAATTAATGCTATAAAATTAATGGTCCTTCATTTTTATATCCAGTGCAAATGATCATGTCATTTCCAACGGCATGCACTCTTCTTCTACCCAGAATGCAATTAGTCCCCTCTTTACACTGAATCTGAGCATGGGACCTTCTGGTGGGAGGCAGAAGCAGGTCTTCTTGGTGCCATTTCAAAGTTTTTGCTGTGCAATGTTCTTAAAAAGCAGAGTTTCACAGCTTGACACTGAAGCATGTCCAATGACTGATCTTTTAGGGTTGTGGCCTTAGGAGAGTGTGGATGGGAACCTGATGACAGCTCATAAATCTCCTGTTTTCAAGTGAGATTTGCCAGACATCACAATAAGCCCATTTTCCAAACAAAGCCAGATCCTTATAAGATAATCTTCCAGGTGGTGTGCATGCAGTAGTATTCAAATACTAGAATTCTAGCCTGTTGCAAATTTACCTGGGGGACTCTCTGTTTGCAGAGTAGACACACTGGATTGGCTTGGGAAGTGCTGAAAGCAAATCAGAAATGTATTTTTCGTGTCTGAGGCAAAAAACGAGGCACGTGATGGCCCTTTCCTTTCAAGGACTGATCACAACCAGCACTGAGTTCAAGGCTCTGTGGCATCTGACGTGACTAAACAGCCTCCTGAAAGAAGCTCCTGTGTGTGTGTGTGTGTGTGTGTGTGTGTGTGTGTGTGTGTGCACCCATTCATTTAGACACATTACACGTTGAGACATCTTTATATTTCTGGCAAATTAGACGAGTTGAAAGAAAATGGCATAGTTTGGTGCCCTCACACTCAGAATCAACATTCACACTCCCTTGGAGTTTTCCTCATATGATGGAATGCCATCTGGTATGTGAAGTCTTGGGGAAGGGTGCGTAAGTTTAGACGGGTTGGGGGAGAAGAAAGAGAGGAGGAAGTGAATGAGGGAATGTGATGAGGACACGAAGACTAACATCCTTGTAAAAAAAATAGGTGATTTCCAAGATATCCAGTTGAATATACATCAATGGAACGCTTCTTCGGTCTAGGAAAGCCTTGATTGCCCAAGAAATGTCCTTTGGATTAAGGGACATATTTGCCAAAGGTGGAGTGAACTAGGTGAGACAAAGATTCAGAGAATCCTTTCCTTTGATCCAAATTTTTTGTTAAAAATCACACTCTTGACTAGACATAGCTTGCTATACAGCATGAAAATGGACCGCCAGAAATTGTGACCCGAGTGAATGTAAATGGAATATGTTTTACTGGCTGAGAGCCTACGTTTTGGAGATGTACAGGGTGAAGATCTACCATAGTCTTCCATATGATCCTAACAAAAAGAAAAATAGAAACCAAAATACTGCCTCTTGGTGTCATTGGTTTTTTTGTGTAATCACTCTACTAACTTCATTGCAATATCTACCTGCTCCTTCCCCCCTCAAAAAAAAGTGTCAATTTTAGAAATTCAGTCTTTAGAGTAGATTTTCTACTAACTTTATAATTCAAGGTGATGTCCACCATCATACCACCCATGGATTCAAATCAAGTTAAACAAGCATTTATTAAGCACCTACTATACACCGGTCATTATACCTGTTGCAGCTGAAGCAAAGACAAAAATGATCCTGTCCCTACCCTCAAGGATATTTGATTAATGTGTCTATATGGATGCCTCAGTTTTACATGGATAGCAATACATTGAGTAGGTAGCCCATAATGTGTCTGAAAATATTTGCACCACCACCACCACCATCATCATCATCATCATCTCTCTCTCTCTCTCTCTCTCTCTCTCTCTCTCTCTCTCTCTCTCTCTCTCTCTCTCTCTCTCTCTCTCTCTGTCTCTCTGTCTCTCTCTCTCTGTCTCTCTCTGTCTCTCTCTCTCTCTCTCTCTCTCTCTCTCTCAAGGATATTATGTGGTACATATAAAACCTGGGGCTCAATTCCATTTGCACAAAACTCTCCTCATTAGTGAAAAATGGTTACTAGGTGCTCTGTCCTATGAAAGGGGAGGTAGGGTTGCCTAGAGCTATGGAAAAGAGAGATCCTGCTAAGTATTACACTTTCTGAAAATAAATATTCTAAAAAATAACTAGGCTACCCTAAATGAAACCTGGCCCTTGATATTTGCAGTGGACCCACATTTACCACTATTATCCCTCCTTTTCTTCTGTCTCCCTCTTCCTCTTACCCTTCTTCTTATTTCAAGGTTAAGATAATAAAAGCATCTGTCCCCAGAAAATTCATTCTGAGTTCCACCACAGACACAAAGCCAAATGAAAAGGGAATAGAAATGAGCAGCTGAATATATTCTATTTCTTTTAGACCTGCTGCTTGATTGACTTCAGGTGATTTGCTTGAATGGCTCTTGTCAAACTCCTTCTCTCTCCCCTCTCTACCTGGTGACAGTCTCACTCCACCATATTAGACACACCTTTCATCTCTCTTTCATTGTCTGGTCCCAACCAGATAGTGGGATTCTTGGTCCCAATGACCTTGAATCCATTAAACAACAGGGAGAAACCAACAGCCTGCTCATCCACAGCAATTCTGAGTACTCTGCAACCAACTTGATTTTTTCAGTCTTCCTATTTTCTGGTCTTTGCTTTATATCCCTCCCCCTTGGGTGCCAGCAAGGATTCCTTCCCCTGAAGTGGGAGGGAAACTTCTTTTATAAAGATTCTGTAGATCTAATGATAAATCAGTTCCGTAATTATACATCCCATTGCTTCCAAAAGGGAAACATTTTGTCCTAACACTTTAGTATATTCACCCCATTTTGAAATGAAGTTCATGTTCCCGATTTGGAGGCTCACAATGGCATTTATAATTGGATTCAGTAGACAACATAGTGAAAAATCAGATTTTTTCCCAGTAAAAAATGATTTTAAGAATATAATTACCTAATAATTCCCAAGAAATGGTGAGATTTGCCATTTTTTCATAACTCATCTTAAACAGACCATTTTTTTTCTTGAAGAAACTGAAAATAACACAAGGGAACCTCAGCCACTGCACACAGTTGAGCAGTACAGACAGAACACAGTGATTTCTGCAGCAACGTTAAACTGAAGTCATAACAATGGGTAATATTTTAATATAATGGAAAATGATCATTAACTTTTCTTGTAGAGAAGGAAATGAATTTCCTTATTGTACATATTCTGTTCAGAGTATGTGGGAGAAAATTTCAAAGGCTATTCTATCTAACCAGAAATAGGTTTCAAGTACCATCGTGACACGCAGAATCAGATGTCTGCAGAATTTAACAAATACATCATCTGAGGAAGAATGAGGTTAAACCACTCTAGAAATATATGTAAATGAACTTGTGGCTTTCACAGTGATTCATCTCATATAGCAGCAAGGTGCTTTTCTCTAGAGAAAGAGCTTTTAGAAGATCACAGGTAACTTCACCTTTATTATTCTCCCCTGACCCACGCTCTTAAAGTGTCTGCCCTACAATGGCACCATGAAATTCTTTTCACTAAAACTATGCCTAGGTATTGAGTACATGTGTACCTTTGTCGAATATCCCTTGTAAGACTTAAAATCCACTGAATTCCTACTTCAATAAGAAGGCACACAAGTCTTTCCTGAATTGACTAAAGTCATTCCTTCCTTCACTTATCCATCTGTAGTCCTTGGCTATAAGAGCACACACACATAAAAATCCTGTCTACCCTTAGGATTTTCCCATAAAGACTCATAGGACTATTGAATCCATTAGGGAATAGAAATGAGAGGCAGAGAGAAATTGAACTCACATTCTCTCTTTCTTTTTCTCTGTCTCTATCTCTCCCTTTCTCCCTCCCTCCTTCTCTTCCTCTTCCTCTTTCCATTTACATATATATGTATATATTTATCCTCTATAGCATGGGAATATGTACACACACAGGTATATGTAAATGTTAGATTGTCCATATTTGCTGCAGGAAACTTTTTAGTTCTTCCCCTAATGTCACTTTTACAACATGGAAACTCTTGGACGATGTAGATTTTACTGTGTCCTATGTCCTTGTTCTCTTTTGACTTAGCCTTTGGTTCTGGAATTGACTAAACCTCTCAGCTTTGGAGCTCCAACAGCAATAAGGATGCTGCAGTGGAAGTTTACATGCCTGCACTTTTTCAAGGGTTGATCTGGGCATTAAAAAGAAGACATGAACTCCTAGAGAGGAGGGAGACTACTACATACATCCTTGGATTTAGTTCCCCAGAGGGGGGTCTGCATAATAATGGGGCTCTTCAGGGAATTCCCCATATTCTGGAATGCAGAGAAGACTATACTGGCCGAGGGTTGGAGAAACAGGAGAGGAGTCATTGACAGACTTAGCCTTAAAGGAAAATGGCCCAAGCCCAGTGACTCTTCTTGTCTCCAGAAGCCTCTCCCAGTATATCTCACCCTCATTCTGGGGACCAAAGTCCGGACCTTCAGCTTATGAGACTGACACCCTGCCTACTGTAAACCTTAAAATTTCTTAGACTTATAAATGTTGGAAATTTCACCATTGGGAAATTTCATACTTGAAAAATTTCCTACTGATAGTCTATTGGAATGTGAACCCCCTTGGCATGGGAGGGTCATTCTCCTCCCTACTTAAGATTTCTTTAGGACAGAAACCTTTTGCTGAACAATGGGCTTTGACCTATGCTTAAGCATAGAATAGGAAGTTCTTTGAGTCATGATTGATTTTAGAATCGATACAATAGAGATACTTGGAATGACAGAACCAGGTCTTGGAACTTCCAATCTCCACCCTGCTCAGGGTAACAGGATTTAGGAAGGGCTGCAGCAAAGGATCAAGATTTAATTATTTGAGAATATGACCTTCAACAGACATGTGCAAAGCCCAGACCTCTGGGCAGTCCTGGGTTAAGCTAGAGCCACCATTGACACAGGGAAGACATGGACAGTGATTGGTAGATGTGAGAACTGAGGGGAGGGAACTTAGATGGTGTCCTTAAAGATAGAGGGGTCTGAGGACTGAGAGGTGGTTGGAGAGGTTTGGCTCTGAGAGGTTGTACTCTGAGAAGTTTGCTCTGAAGGAGGCTGGAGGTGGAGGCCCCTGAGACTGTTTCTCCATTTTGGTCATGTGAGTGATAGGGACTGATCTCTTTTCTTTGCCTCAGCTATCTAAGGGCTTGGGCCTTTTGGCCCAGCCTAATCAGAGGGGGTATTTAAGCCCTATTCCCTTCTCTCCCCTCTCTCTCTCTCTCTCTCTCTCTCTCTCTCTCTCTCTCTCTCTCTCTCTCTCTCTCTCTCATACCTTTCTTCCTCCTGTTTGTAATTAAACTCCATAAAAGGTTGACGGCTGATTTGAGTTTTCATTAAGGAATTACATAGCTGAATTCCTTGGTGACCTTAAATTAATATATATCAGTCTTTTAAAGTGATTTCCATGTCACACTACTGTGCTAAAAAGTGCCAATATAGTCTGAAAGATTGTATTGGGGAAGTATTTCCTTTAGGAAGTCTTAAGGAATTTCCTAGAGAGGCAGAAGCCAGCTATCAAACACTCATTTGGCCTGGTCCCCTCCCTTCTCCTCTAGGATATCCTTTTATCTATCCCCTATTCCTCTAATGTTTAACATATTTATCCAGGGGCTATTTCTTTGTTGCCTAAAAGAACACCACTATCTTTCCTATCCTTAATAAGCCTTCTTCACTTGCCCTTGCCATCCTCAAGCTACCATCCTATATCTTTCTTATTTTGCCCAGCCAAAGCCCTTGAAAATGCCATCCACACTCATTGCCTCCACTTTCTCGATTTCCACATACTTCTCAATCCCCTACAATCTGACCTTTGAATCCAATATTCAAGGGAACCTGCTCTTTCCAAAATCACCAAAGATGTCTTTATATCTGAATCCAATGGCCCTTTCTCAGTCCTCATCCTTCTTGATTTGTCTGCAATATTTGACACTGGAGGGCAGAGGTTTTGTTTTATTTTTGCCTTCGAATTGCTAGCTGCTGGGTTTGCTCTATACCTGGCAAATAGGATGAGTTTAATAAATGCATATTGAATTATTGACCATGTCCTCTTTCTGGATTCTTTCCCCTTCCTGGGTTTTCCTGACAATTTTCTGTCAAGCTTCTCTTCCTTCCTGTTGGACTCTACATTTATAATGTTTTGCTAGATCATGATTCAGATCCTGTCCTTTAATTGTGGGTGTATCCTAGAGATCTATCTTTGACCCTCTCCTCATTCCACATTCTCTGGGAGATCTCATTAGATTCTATGGATTAAACCTTCATCTCAATGCAAATGAATCTCAGATCTATATACCTAATCCTCACCCTTCTCCTGAATTCCAAATTTATATCTCTACTTGGATAGTCAATAGACATCTCAAATTCCATATATACCTTATCTCTCACTCCAAATTTTCCCTTCTTTCTAAGTTTCCTACTTTTGTTGACGATATCATCGTCATTATATTCTTGCAATTGTTCATCTAGGAGTCATTCTGGATGCTATAGTCTCTCTTGTCTCTGATATCCAATCAGTTATTCTGGCTGCTTAACATCTCTCTCATCCTATTTCTCTGCTTATACTATAATCATTCCTGCCTGGACTACTGTATTAATCTTTTGATTGGACTCTCTGCCTGAATTTTCTCCTTTCTCCCAGTCATTCTCCATAGAACTACCAAATGGATTTTCCTAAAAATGTTGACCATGTTGCTCCCCTGCTCAAGAAGCTTCAATGGCTCCCTCTTACCTCTAAGGATTAAATATAAAATCCCCCATTTGTTATTTTATGACCCTTCACTGTCTCACTCCAGTCTAGCTTTCCACACTGATGGCACGTTATACTCATTATGCTTCAGTCAGACTCTTTTACTTGCTGCTTCCTATACATGATACTGTAGCTCCAATGACTTATGCCTTTGAACAAGATGCTTCCTGTTCTTAAAACGCTCTCTCTTCTTTCTTCTCCTTGGAAACTCTAGTTACTTCAAAGGTCCACTCAAACACTTTCTTCTTCCAGAGATGTTTATGAGGGCAGAGGTCACTATGTATTTTTTTAAGACCCTTATCTTCCACCTTCAAATTAATATTGTTGGTTCCATTACAATTGTTTCCAAGGGAGAAAACCAGTAAGGGCTAGGCAATGGGGGTTAAGTGACTTGGTCACATAGCTATTAAGTGTCTAAGGTCAGATTTGAACCCAGGACTTCTCATCTCTAGGTCTGGCTCTCAATCCACTGAGCCATCAAACTGCCCTTTTCGCCACACACTTATTTTGTTTATATTCTATATGTATTTCTTTGTGAATACGTTGTATTCCCCTAGTAGAATGTAAGCTCCTTGAGGGTAGAGATAGTCACATTTTCATATTTATATCCCTAGCACTTGGTGTACTGTCTGGCACATAGTAAGTCCTTAACAAATAAATGAAATTCTAATTGATGGACTTTGTTGTTTAGCTATTAATATAATAATATCTAATATTCTAGATAATCGAATAACAAATAGATCAGGTGTGGAGGGATCTTGTTCTGAGCCAGGAGAGGGATTATTCAGGCAAGTAATATAGCTCTTTGAAATGTTAAAATATGAGGGAAAATGCTAAATCCTTTTACTGCTAGCATCAAGGCTATCTACAACTTTCATCATATTTTTAAAAAATCACAACTCTTCTATGGTTCTATAGGTGGTGAGCAGCCATCAGCTCAATGTCAATTTATACTCCTCAACCCTTCCTTCCCTCCCTGGAAAGCATGAGGAAGGGAGATTGTGTGATCTCCTGACCGTATTAAAGGCAGCTTCCTTTATGAAACCCTCAAAATATTCTAGTAATTCTTGCAGTGGATTCCTCCCTGTGTCCCCTCCGCCTCCCCTCAGTGTGGCAAAAGGGATATTAGAATGCATCATCTAGACACTATTCAGCTGCATTCTTGCATTCATGCCAACGTGTCTGATGATAGCTATGCTTGGCTTCATGTCTGTCCTGGGACATGCACTGCCTGGCAACATATTCCCTTTTTTGTGAGCTCCTTTGGAGAGCCTAGGATATTTGTTATCATCAGAGAGAAAATAGCTTTTGGCTTCTTTTGGAGATAATCTCCATGAGCAGCAAAATGAAACCTGAGTTCCTAAATCTGATGCTAGCACTTGGGATCATCATGATTTGCTGGTACCATTTGGGGACACTCATTTGACTAAATAAATTGGACCTAAGCAGGAAGCACTGGGTAGGAAAAGGTAGATAATGCTTAAAATTTAAGAAGTCTTAAGAACTCTCTTTCCTTTCCTTTTCATTCTTGCCTTGCATAGGAATTTCAACTGATTAATACCTCTTCCCCCTCCTACCAGAGTGCTCCAATGAAAGATCCTGTGATAGAACATCAGTTGAGGAGACTTCTCTAGGAAATACTAAATGAGACTTTCAAAGTGATGATGTAAGAATGCAAAAACAGAGATGGAAACGAGATAACGGTACTGATGGGAGGAGGAGAAAAGCTGGATTTGCAAAGTTTTGGGGGCCAGAAACTCTGCTGTTTCCAGGTTTAGTAGAATCCCCATAGTGGATGCTCAAAAAGTAAGAGTTGTTTAGGGCTTGGGAATGTCCTCAACATCCATGCGTGTGATTTTCTTTTGTTCATGGGCCTGCGCCTTATAATATTCTTTGGCAGTCATCCACAGCTCCATACGTTTTGGGGAAGTGGGAGCACTCAATGTTACAGTTATAGGGAGTAAAGTCTTATTACTTCCTAAGGTCTCTATTGACAAAGACTGTTTTTGAGAAAAACATTCCCGTAGTAGGTGTGTTCTAGGAGACCCTAAAGCACAACTGAAGAGAACACTTCAGCTTATATATCTTTTTTTAATAAAAAATTATTGATTTTTTTAATATTGCTATCACTTTTTAGTAATGCTCTGTTCCCTCCAACTCTTCCTTGTAACAAAAAAAGAATAATTAAGAAAAAACAAGCCAACATATTAGCCATATCTGAGAACTTTCTGCATGTAGATTTCCATCTTTCTGTTGAGAAGAGGGAGAAAGGCTTCACTATCAGTTCTTTGATGTTAGAATTGCTCACTGCAATGATCAGAATTCTAATATCTTTCAAACTTGTTTTCCCTTACATTATTATGGTCATTTTGCAGATAATTTTCTTGGTTCTGTGTATTTCACCCAATATTTGTTCACATTAATCTTTCTAAGCTTCTCTGATTACTTTATATTCTTTATATTGGTTATTTTTATGACTAAATAATATTTCATTGTATTCCTATGCCACAGGTTGTTTTTATCATTACCCCAATGATAGGCATTCATTTTATTTTCAGTTCTTTGCCACTGCAAAAGGGTTAATATAAATATTTGAACAGAATATTATTACTTCTGATTTTTTTAAGTTGAATGGCAAAATAATGAAATTACTAGTTCTTAGGAAACATGCAAAAAAAAAACCAAACCAAAAACAACTCAGGTATAGGATGAAACTGGATCAAATATCATAGAATCCATCTGTGATATGACCAGGGTGCCTTGTTTCCCTTCAACAAGGATTTATTTTTTTTCCTTAAAAGGCAATAAAACTAACAATGAGACCTGATTGGTTGGTTCTCCACTTTCCTTGATGCAGCTTCCTGGACACTTTAGAGTATAAAAAGTCCCACCTGCTTGGAGTTGGAGCCCCTTTCATTTGGTGTATGTCTGAAGACCACATCAGTCATTGTACCCTGTCCTGCCAACCAGTCATGTCTCCTCATGCAGATGATATGAGCCGTGGTTATCCTGATCCACCTGGTAGGTGCCACCAATTTCTTATTATGTCAGACCAAAACAAACCTCTTTTGGGTAAGTGCTCAGTGTCACATGAGTACTTCATTGTGTCTCCTCATCAAACCTGAACCAACAAGGTGCTGGCTGCTGGCATCAGCCTATCTCTGACACTATCTTAAATATTAGGAATGGAAGGGACACGGGAGATCGTCTAGTCAAAACCGTTCACTTTCTATATGAGGAATCCGAGAACTGAAGAGTTGGAGTTGCCTAAAGTCACCCAACTAGAGAGAGAAACCGTAGCCTGTGCTACTTGCCATTTGGGCAAGGTTGTTTGTTCTCTTTGGCTTAAGGGACACATAGTGATCCTAGTGGTTTTGAAAAGACCTAAGAGGTTGTATAGAGCAGGACAAGGGACGTGGAACTCTTTGACGATTTCTGCCTAAGCCCAACAATGAGCAGGTTTATGTCTTAACCCCAAAATAATGGTTTGGGATTAATAGAGAATTAATAAAGAATAGAGAATTAAGTTGTCCTCTGCTTAGAAGAACGACATGTCATAGTAGATGGAGTGCTGGGCTGGGAGACAGGAAGAGCTGAGCTCAGAGTCTTCATTTTAGCCCTCACTAATTATCTGTGTGAACTTGGGCAAGTCCCTGACCCTTGGGGTACTTCAGTTTTGGCTTCTGTAAAATAGAGATGATGATAATCATACCCATAGGACCTACCTCACGTGATGGAGGAGGTGCCTGTCATTCCATGATATGGGGGCTCCGTTAGGAGGAAATTCCCTTTACCATAGAGGTTGGCATTATATATACAATTTATAGATTTAATTGCTTAGAACAGAGATGCTCAACACATGGCACAGAGCACTGAGTGTGGGCAGAACTGATTGAAATTGAACTGAAAAATGTTTAACAAGATAAATAAAATACATTATAGAATATAGATAATGTTACATTTTAAGACTAATTTCAATATGCAGCCCATTAGGAATCCTTATATATGGATTGTGGGTCCTCTTTTTTATTTGATTTTGATACCATGGCCCAGAGCACTCCAAGAGGTTAAGTGACTTAGCCAGGCTCACAAGCCAAGATATATCAGAGGAGAGGCTGAAACCTAGGCTTTCCTGGCTCTGAGAAAAGCTCTTTATGTACTATTCCACAATTAGTAGGTAGGTAGGTAGGTAGATAAATATAGATAGATATATAGATAGACAGACAGACAGACAGATAGATAGGGGATAGGCAAAAGATAGATAGAAAGACAGACAGATCGAAAGGTAAGTAGGTAGACAGATAAGTAGATAGATAGATAGATAGATAGATAGATAGATAGATAGATAGATAGATAGATAGATAAGCAGGTAGATAGATAGATATGTAAGTAGGTAGATAGACAGACAGATAGATAGGGGATAGGCAAAAGATAGATAGAAAGACAGACAGATCGAAAGGTAAGTAGGTAGACAGATAAGTAGATAAGTCAATAGATAGATAGATAAGCAGGTAGATAGATAGATATGTAAGTAGGTAGATAGACAGACAGACAGATAGATAAATAGATAGATAGACAGATGGATAGATTTATAGACAGACAGACAGACAGACAGATAGATAGATAGATAGATAGATAAGCAGGTAGATAGATAGATATGTAAGTAGGTAGACAGACAGACAGATAAATAGATAGATAGACAGATGGATAGATTTATAGACAGACAGACAGACAGACAGACAGATAGATAGATAGATAGATAGATAGATAGATAGATAGATAGATAGATAGATAGATATCCAACACTTACTAACTGTGTGACCTTGGGCAAGTCACTTCACCCTGTTTGTCTCAGTTTCCTAATCTGCAAAATGAGCAGGAGAGGGAAATGACAAACCATTCTAGTATCTTTGCAAGAAACCCCCCAAGGAGTCTGAGAGTTGTACATGACTAAAAATGACTGAACAACAATAACAAATATAATAAATATGTGTGCACACCCATATACATAATATAAACATATATATATATATGTACACATTTAGGGTGTCTCCCAAAAGTCAGTGCAGTTAAAATTTCTCCAAGACTTTTAGAACACTCTTTATACATACACATGTCTATATATATACACATGTACATATACACAGAGTGCTAGATGAATATCAGTTGTTATTAAAGCTTTTCCTCTGCACATTCATTCTATAAAAATTCATAAGAATAAACTTTCATTTAAATGATTCTCACCTTATTTGGGTGAAAATGTGTGATGAAGAAAGACAAATGCATCATTTTTAAAATGCTTGCCAAAGGTCAGCATCCCCATTTTCAAGTAGAGTGAGCTCATACAAGCTTCTTTCTGAGTCCTCTCCTTTATAAACTAGATCACCTTAGCTAATGACCCACCCTTACCAAGGCACGGATTTGTAATTGTATGTCCACCTGTACTGATGGCTCTCTGTCAGTCCATCTATCTATGTTTTTTAGCTTATTTCTCCATGAGACCAAGAGGTAAGCCAGCTGGCCAGGGTTAGTTGGTGGCTGGTTGGCAGCTAGGAGGAGCAAAGTTAACTGGGCCATGAGGGAGCCTGAAACTCACATGAGTGGGGTCTATGAACCAATTGAGCCAACCAGCTGCAGAAAGTAGAAATCTGTCATGAAGGTGCGTGTAGAGTGGCATCTGAGAGAGAAAGAGAAAAAGGATAATAATGTGACAGGATGGAAGACAATGGACAGAAAACCAGTGGCACTAGTACAAAGAAAGGCTAGAAAGATAAGAAAAACCCATTGACCCAGAGAAGAAAGGAATATGGAGAAGTATCCAAAGGCACATGGATGGATGCCATGCAATTCTTGGAAGTGGATAGTGTTTTGGTTGTTATTGCTCCTGGTGATAGTGGTGGGGTATGTGGTAGATATCTGTGGACGTGGATATGTGTGTTAAGCTGCCTCACGGTAAAACAGAAACAAAAAGAAATCTCCTCAGATGCTGGTGGGAAATTTTTAAAGTTACTTTTTATACATTTACTTCTTATACATTGTGTGTGTGTGTGTGAGAGAGAGAGAGACAGACAGACAGACAGACAGAGACAGAGATGGAGAGGGAGAGACAGACAGATATAGGGAGAGAGAAAGAGAAACTTCCTGATGGATGTAAGTTCTTTGATTATGAAGATTTTCACCAATATTTTTGTGTCTTCAGCAACTGGTACAGTTCCTGGCAAATATTAGACTCAATAATTTTTGTTGATTGATTGGCAGTCTATTTCAAGGTATTAGGACTAATACTTGGTTCAGTATCTTTCATTCCCCAGATCCTGCTTTTTAACAAATGCCAAGTCTCTCTGACCAACTGTCTCTCCTGTATTGTCACACTTCTTGTTCTAGGGGAGGGATGAAGAGTATGTAAGTGACTATAGACCAGCCTTGACCTTTATCGTGTTAGAGGAGCTGCCCTTTGGAACTGATGAAATAGCTGTGAGTTTTCTTTTTAGAGTTATAGAATTTTCTGTGGCTGTTATTGTCCTAATATGGACTTATAGTGAAAGAGATAAAGATTGGACCTTCTATTTCACTGATAATGTTGGTCATTTATTTCAGTTGTGTCCAACTCTTTATGATCCCATTTGAGATTATCTTGGCAAAGTTATTGGAGGGGCTTGCCATTTCCTTCTCTAGCTTATTTGACAGATAAGGAAATTGAGGTATACAGGGTTATGTGATTTGCCTAGGGTCACACAGCTAGGAAATGTCTGAGGCTGGATTTGAATACAACTCTTCCTGACTCCAGACCTGGCACTCTCTTCGCTGTACCAACTCCCAAGATGAAGAAACTCCCTTTATCATGAAGGTAGTATTTTCCTTGCAACCTAGAGTCTTAGTTGTCTTGAGTAGAGGTGTTGAATTCTCATCTCATCCATGGGGCAAATAGCTAGAAGAACCTCAAAGAACAGCAGGATCAGATCAAAATGTAATTGGGAAATGTTGAGCAAAATAAATAAAAATGCAATATAGCATAGTCTTACCTTGGGGTTCTCTAAGTCAATATGCTTTTTGAGCTTATTTCTATTTGAGTTTGAAACCAGTTGGAGCACTAAGAGATTAAATGGCTTGACAACATGTATCAGAGGGACCCTGGCTCAAAGGATAGCTTTCTTGCTGCTAGGCTGGATTACCTTTTAAGATAAGGTGCACAGTGGATAGAATTCTGGGCATGGATATCGGAAGACCTGAGTTCAAGTCCAGTATTAGATATTTATTATCTCTGTGACCCTGGTCAAGTCAATAACCCTTGTTTGCCTTAGTTTCCTCATTTATAAAATGAGCTGGAGGAAGAAATGGCAAACCATTCTAGTATCTTTGCCAATAAAACTCTAAAAGGTGTCATGAAGAGTTGGATACACACACACACACACACACACACACACACACACACACACACACACACCTCCCTAGAACCATGGAAATAGTGATCACAAAAGAAGGACACAGCCGAAGAAAGGTGTTTTCTAGCATATGGAGAGCAACATTTTACTCCTATCTGAATATATTAGCAGGGTGGCACATATTCATTATTTTTTATTTTATTTTAGTTTTTAAACCCTTACCTCCTGTCTTAGAATCAATACTGTGTTCTAAGATAGAAGAGTGGTAAGGGCTAGGCAATGGGGGCAAGGTCTAACAGTTAGGAAGTTTCTGAGGCCAGATTTGAATGCAGGACCTCCCATCTCTAGTCCTGGCTCTCAATCCACTGAGCCACCCAGCTGTCCCACACATATTTATTTTTGGTTGTACCTCACAACCTGGTACTTCTATATGAGAATGATGGCACCCTCATTGGTTTTCTCTTGATCACATGCCCCATCTGTGTGAGAAGGGTATTTGGTTGTACCGAAGGCTCATAAATACAAACCAAAGTCTCGATTTCCATCCATGCTGGGCTCCCTCTGAAGGCTGACCCTGAGAGTTTTGTTTCTCTCCCTCTCCCTCTAGAATCCAAAGCTGGGAAATGCTGCTGCTCCTGTAGTCTCTGTCCTGTCAGAAGTCAGTTTCATGTTGGACTCAATGTAATAAAGGATGTTGATTCTGTAGTTTTAAAATATATTGATGACTTTAAAGAGTTATATACATCTGTACATCTGTATATTTGCATAACTATATGTGTGTCCCTGTGTATATCTATATATACACATATATGTCATACTGAGAGTGATTGAATTATCTCAGGGCTCCAGGGTAACTCTTCCTCTCCTCACCAAAGCTGAGTAATTAAAATCCATAAATGAGATGTAGCAAAATCAGCACATGTTAAGATCAATAAAATCACAATTGAAAGGGATGAGCCTCACACTGCCCTGAAGGTCAACAGACTGGGCCTCTGCCAAACCAGAGCAGGCAAGAAATTCCACAAGCAAGTGGCCTCCAAGAAAAACACTCTGCCTCCAGTTCCCTTAAAGGAGGAATTTCAGAACTGTCAGCGGGAGTACGTCAAAGGATTTTAATTGATGTGATGGAGCCCAGGGGGAGGAGGCAGTCTTTGAGGTAGCTACTGGGTCAAATCATTTAGGGATTTTTAGGTCATAATCAACATCTTGCCTTTTATGCAGAAGCAAATAAACTCGTGCTTCTAAGCCTGGGGACAACGATGGTGCAGTGGAAATACTGTTGGTTCTGTGTGACCTTGAACAATTCTGCTTTCTGGGATGTGACTTTAGTCCTCTGTAATATGAAGAGTTTGAATGACCTCTGAGGTTCCTTCTCTAAATCTTATGATTTCTGAGGCACATGTATCTATGGAGTATATCATCTATCAATTATATAATCAACAAGTATTTATTTATTTTAAATTTTTATTTAATTGATTAATTAAGAAAAAATTTCAATGGTTACATGATTCATGTTGTTTTTCTCCCTTCCTCTTACCCCCCCTCCCATAGTCAATGTGGAATTCCACTGGGCTTTACTTGTGTCATTGATCAAGTCCTATTTCCATATTATTTATATTTGCACTAGGGTGATCATTTAGAGCCTACATCCCCAATCATATCCCCATTGACCCATGTGATCAAGGAAATGACTTTCTTCTGTGTTTCTGTTCCCACAGTTCTTTCTATGAATGTGGATAGTATCTTTCTCATCAGTCCCTCAGAATTGTCCTGGATCATTGCATTGCTGCTAGTACAGAAGTCCATTACATCCAATTGTACCACAGTGTATCAGTCTCTGTGTACAAGGTTCTCCTGGTTCTGCTCTTCTCACTCTGCATCAATTCCTGGAGGTCGTTCCAGTTCACATGGAATCCCTCCAGTTCATTATTCCTTTCAGCACAATCATATTCCATCACCATCAGATACCACAATTTTCAACAAGTATTTATTAAGCATCTACTAGGTGCTAGATGCTAGGGATGAGATCACAAAAAGGATATATTGTCCCTGTTCTCAGGGAGCTTATATTCTAATGGGTAGACAACAAGTGCATACAGAATAATTATAAATATAAACACAAGGAAGTTGAAGGAGAGACACAACACTAGCAAATGGAGAGGGAAAATCAGGAAAGGGTTCATGTGGAGGATAGTGCCTGAGCTGAGTCTTGAAGGAAGGAAGTGTATATCCTGTCCTACTCAACTTTCTATGACAAAGAACCAAGTTGCCTTCTAGAGACATTGTGGGGAGAGGTAGGTAGGAGCCTGGGGCAGCACCAGGGACAGGGGCAAAGATTTATCTGTGCCTTCAATCATGGGTCAAATCAGATAGAGCTCAGCTTATAATCAAGTGGATCTTGATGGTGCCTGAATGGTGACCTGAGAACAATGGGGATGCTGTCTTCATCTATCAGAATTTTGACAGCAAAGGGAGGAGTAGTGGGTTTTCAGATGGGAGAACTCTAATTTCTTCCTTATTGCCTCTAGGATATGATATAAATTTCTGTTGAGCTTTTAAAGCCTTTCACAATTGTCTCCAATATGTCTTCTAGCCTCATTGGATGTTACTTCCTCTCCTGCACTCTGTGGCCCAGCCTAATTGGCCTTTTCTGTTTTTTTCCACATGCATTCCATCTATTGTTTCTCTGCCTTTGCATTCCAACTGTCCCTCAGTCCTGGAATGCCGTCCGGGCTGGTCCATCCTTCTTTTTCAAGACTTTACTCAACCACCATCAACTTCCTTATCCCTTCAGTTGTGTGCTATCTCCCAAGTGACCTACTATTCAACCACTTGGTGTGTGTTTACACATATTCTCTTTATATTTATTGTGTATGTAGTCCATATGGACATTTGCTTAAGCCCCATTAGAATACAAGCTTCTTGTTATTAGAGATTATTTCTTTTATTGTATTTGCATCCCAGCACCTAGCACAATGACTAGGATGTAGGTAAGCACTTGCAATTGATATCTGACAACTGTAACTAGGGGATCTGAACAGTCTGAATTTTTGTATCATTTTAATAGATTTGTAATTTCATTTGATTATTGGGCAAATGTAGGAGAAAAGCAAAGTATAAGTCACAATTAAACTCTGCTGTGTGAGCAGAGATCAGGCATGAAATAGTGACAAGTTAAACCAGTTCATGAATATGGTAGCAGCTATAAAACAAAGTTTTGTTGCACATAGTAGGCTTCAACTCCTACAGATAGAAAGACCTGGATTCAAATCTGGATTCAGTCACTAGCTGTATGACCCCAGGTAAGTCATTTAATGCGTTTGCCTCAGTTTCTTCATCTGTAAGTGGGGACAATAATAGGACTGACCTCCCAGGGTTGTGTGAATGTCAAATAAGATAATAATTGTAAAGCACTTAGCATCATTCCTGACACATAGGTAAGGGCTACATAAATATCAGTTATCGTCAGCAGCATCATCATTATTACCTACTATGTGCCAGGCACTAAAGATACAGAGGTAAAAAAAATAAGATAGTTCCTGTCCTCAGGGCATTTTATGTTCTCCTGGATATTCTTTAGCAATGTGGAATTCAATTGAATTAATAAGAAATGGAAGTAGATAGGTGATGAGGCTAATTGGTGGATGATCTCAAAGCCTCCTTAAAAAGGAGTATGAATTTGATGATGGAGGTCATGGATGCTACTGTGTTTTCCATAACTCATCAGTCAGAATCACAGCATTATTCCCCTGAAGCTGCTGGTTCTGGGTGGTCTTTCCAAATCAAGCTGCATGAGGGTCAGTTCAAGGCATGGAAGGTACTTGAGCAGAGACACAGAAAAGAGTAAGGGAGTGGGGAGCACCGACAAATAAAATTCAGGAATTGGGGAAAAAACATACATTAAATAGAATCGTTCATCCCTTGCTCCACAAGCCCAAGAAGCCTTGAAACTAAAAGTTTGCTGAACAAGGCTAGCTAAAGAATGCCTGCTAGCCTTGCGTAAAGATCTCATGCTTACTTCACAGAGAGACATGCAACTTAGTACTATGTCCTCCAAGGACAACATGCATTTAGAGAATGGGTCCCAGGCACTGCACGAAGAACTTCACAAATATTATTTCAATCACCTGCCAGTGCTCAAAAGCCATATCCAATGGCTTCATGAGATTTAAAAAAAATATGGCTGTCATTTCTCCTACCCATGGGGGAGAGAGATGGTCCCAGGGAAGCAGCAGTTAGGACATGGAGTGAGCCCTTCCTGACTGGCCCATATAGAATCATAGATCTGAGCCGAGATCATCTTGTCCAACTTTTTCATTTTACACTGGAAGAAACTGAGGTTCTTAAAAATAAGTTGACTTTTCCAAGGTGGATTAATAAATAACAAAACAATGAAAGCTATCAGCAACAGTAGGAATTTGAGCTTTGAAGCAAATAGTGTCCAGAGCAGTGGGTAAATGGAGACAAAAAAATAATATTCAGTGGCACTCGGTCAATGTCTATGCAGAGGAAGCATCTATCCTAGTTGAAGGAAAATATCTCAAGAAAGAAAATCTAGAGAGCAAAGATTATCAATTCAGATGAAGATCAATTTCTAGGACATACTATTCAAGAGACTTGAATATTGATTGTAGGTACTTTAATAAATGCTTGGACAGCTAGATGGCACAGTGAATAGAACACCGAGCCTGGAACAGGGAAGGTCTGAGTTCAGTTCTGATCTTGACACTTACAGACTGGGTGACACTGGACACCAGACCCTTATTCCTGTTTGCCTCCTATCTGTAAAATGAGCTAGAAAAGGGAAAAGCAACCACTCCAGTACTTCTGATAAGAAAACTCCAGTTGGAGTTTCCATTCCCCGAGGAATAAATTGGATGGTTAATTATATAAAAATAATAATAACACATTTATAGAATATTTTCATTAGAACAATCCTGAAAGGAAAGTAGTACAAGTTCTTATCAGGCTCATTTTATAGATCAAGAAACTGAGGTTCAGAAGAGTTAAGGGATTTGCTGATGGACACATTGCTAATGTGAGAGAGCCAGGATCTGAACACCTCCTAATGCCAAGCTACTGTTCTTCTCATTAAGTACAACCAAGGACTCTGCCCATAGACCTGCGATTTATGTGGAGACTTCTTATTGGGTCTGAGTTTGTATATAATAATACAGACAGCACCCTTATTTGTATGTACATATATATATAGGTAATTTTTAACCTGAATGTAATTGGATCTATATGAGTGAGGGTGTGTATACACACATACATGTATGCATGCATGCACACACACACATATGTGTGTATGAGTTTG